>NC_066878.1:8640100-8715100 GCF_022985175.1 Labeo rohita
CCTACTGATACGGAGAGGAGAAAAAAGATGCATCAAGTTTTATTTTATTCACATTTATTTGTATAGCACTTTTTATTAAACACAGTGTTTCAAAGCAGCTTTACAGAAAATTCATGTTTCTACGTTACAAATAAGAGCTATGTTAATGGGTGTAACTGTCAAAGTAATGTTCATATGGCAGAAATGTTCTAAAATTAGGCTATACAAATCATGCAGTTAGTTAACATGTATTCAGCAGAAACAATTAATACATTAAAGTAATGATCACATGATTTGATCATGTTGATTATAATACAAAGAAAATTTGGTAGTTTTGTGTGTTTATTCAGAGGTGGTGTCATCTAAAGTCCTCTCAAGGCTTGGCATCATCTCTTCAGAGGTGTTCTCATTACAGGGAGTCTTCAGGTGGTCCTTGTTTTGAGAGCAAAATAGAGAAGAAAAACAACACAGGAGAAATGGTAAAGTGATGCTCTATCACATATCAGTCTTGTGGCATCGTTGCTCCTCCACACACAGTGCTTCTACAGTATATAAGAAGTACAGAAGTGATTACGTTTATTAAAGTTGAAGTCAAAAGTTTACATACAGCTTTCAGAATCTGCAAAATTTGAATTAATCAATATTAACACAGTATTAAGAATCAAGTGTATGTAAACTTTTGAACTGGGTCATTTTTATAAATGTAACTATCATCTTATGGACTATATGTAAACAACATCTTTTATGTGAAATATCTTATTCAGGTCAGTACTAAATAAACAATGTTTAAACTTATTTATTTTGGCAAAATAAATTATTTTAATTAACATTTTGCAATATCTGCAAGGTGTATGTAAGCTTTTGACTTCAACTGTATACAGTAGTATTTAATATATTTGTGGTAAATATATTTTCATTGTCTCAAATGAAAATGCCTGCCTCTTTTTCTTTCTTACTTAGGTCCATCAGCATCCTTTGCAATAAATTTAATTCTAATATTTAACTTTCCACCAGCAAAAATCATGTTTAAAAGCCTCAATTACACAACGATGAATGAAACTGCATTAATAGAAAGAATAATACCCCCTAAATCTAGTAATTTAGTGAGGAATAATCTAATAATAATCTGTTTTAAGGCATAAGGTAATTTAATTAGCTGCTCTGATAATATATAGTTTTGTTCTATAAATGTCTTGCCTTATAAAAGTCGATCACAGCGGTCTGCATCACTGTGGCGCTGATAGTATTAGCGCTAACTTCCAGGAACTATTGCGCGCCTCCACGATCCGTCATTGCTGTAAAACCGCTGGATGCGATGGGACCGGAAGTGGGGATACACTGCTTCGCTTACCGGATATAGGAAGTGAGATGAAGGTCCATTACTTACTATTGGACAAACAACCAATCACATTACAGCCTTGACCTCATTAAATTTCAGAGTTGTGCGACATTCAGTCGCCGTTTACGGATACCATAGGAATTAATGAGAAGTGCCCTAAGTTGAATCCCACCTGTCGCAAAAAGTCAGTGACTTACAACAGCATTTTTTCGTGGTAAAATCTAAAAATAGTTCAATCCAAAAATATTGTTTAGTCTAAAACATGTTGAATATTAGCAGATTCATTAAATGATTAGCCGTTTTCTCTTAAACACTGTTTATTCAGCGTAATAAAGCCTCTCCTCCATTGACATCCGTTCAAAAAACTGCCTCTGGTCTGCTTTCCCGCGTACTGCCAGACCGGAAGCGTTAGCTTTAGCCGTTAAGCTTTTTAGGCTAATGTTGTGGCTTTGGCGGAATTCCGCGGGGAAACAGTGGATTTGGCAACACTGGTAACTGGGTAGGACATTCCGTGAAAATGGCGGCAGCAACAAATGTGCTAACTTCCACTCATTTAACTATAAGCTTTGGTCAGGTTAGACGGCATATTTATAAAAGGCATTTCGTGAGTTGAACAACCGGTATATTGTAAATCAACAGTATAATCCGTTGAACGCACTGTAGGCTAGGGTATTCCTTACAGCATCGTTTTCATTCCTGTCAACAGTTAAATATGGCGGTACCCCAACTAAGGCCTGCAGGGGCCTTATTTATGCAAGTAGCAAAAATATACACAATACGGTATGTATAGCCTATATATTATTAAACTATGAAATGGTAACTATTTGCAGTCAAACTCAAATATTATGATGAGATGTGAGTGCTGCTGTTGATTCTCCATAACACGTATTTCTCATGCTCTCTCTTTAGCTATCATTTCCAGAGGCAGCATATCAGGTCAGGCGTCAGAGTCGGATAGTGCCGCTCTATTAGAGTCTATTCTGTATAGGAGTGTATTTTTATCTTGTGCTTTGGCAGGCAGAATAAATGGAGGCTCATTAGTTAGCTGTAATGTCTCTCACTCTGTGGTCTGTGAACACGCCGTTGTTTGGCATATTGAGGAATGACCTGAGCAGGGCTGTGTGTGTACAGAGCTGGAACTGAATACCGGCTTGTCTCTGTGGTGTCGCATCAGGGGGGGATTTAGAGTTGATGCAGGGATTTAGTGGCAGTGGATAAATGTGTGTGTGCTTCTGTAAAAGCACTTTACCCGGGCTTTTGGGAAATGAAGTATGTGTGTCTGATACAGTGCTTCTGTCCCCACAACTGTTTCAACTGTTTGTTCTGAATATCTGAACTTCTAGTGTTTGAACACTAGTTTGGGACAATGGGGTAAGGGCAGTAAGGGCCTAGCTAATAAACAATTCTACAATAATAATGCAAAAATAAACAAACACTAAATAAATAAACAAATGTTTAAAGCAGTGTTTTATATTAAATAATATAGAAAATAAAATCAATTAAGTAATTGATCAATTCAATTAATTATTTATAATTATAATTACATGTATTTATATAAATACATAATTATATATTAAATAAAAACTGAAAAATGTTAATGTATATAATTTACGAAATATTTTACATCATTTTTATTATATGCTAAAATAACACATATAATGTTATGCATATATAATTAATAAATTATTCTATATGAATTCTATAAAATCAATAATATATTATATAATAATTTTATATGATTTAATGATGAAATAACAAAAATCTAATATGTATTTAAAATAGTATTTTATATATTTACAAATTTTATGTGTATATTATTTTATAATATATAATATATATTATAAATTAGAGATATTATACAATTTTTATCATATATATATATATATATATATAATTTATATTATAATTTATATTATATGTATTTATATAATTAATAAATGATTATATATTAAAAACTATGTAAAATGTCTAATTTATTATATCATATATTACATCATATTATATTAGGATAAAATAACAAATATATAACATATGTAATGCATATATAATTAATAACTTATTCTATATATTATATAGAATTATGTAAAAATAAATCTAATATATATTCCATAAATTCTATCTATTATATAATACATTTTCAAATAATTTTAGATAATACGATAAAATAAAAGAAAAATATAATATAATACATACTGAAAATGTGTATGTATGTATGTATGTATGTATGTATGTATGAATTGTATACTTTATAAATTGTACATGTAAATTATTTTATAAATTGTAAGTAACTTTTTTTTTTATAATTTATATATTATAATATATATTTATTATAAAGTAAATAATATATATATTATGAATATTTAATACACTGTAAGTACTTTTATAATTTGCTTAAATATAAATTTATTTCATATTTTTTTTCATTTGTTATAAATGATAGTAGTTTAACTTCAATTTATTTATAAGTAAATTACTTTTAAAACCCTGTTTACAAAGTTTTGACAGGAAAAAAAAGAATGTTGGTATATTAGCCTATATATATGGTTTTTTTTTTTTTTTTTTTTTTTTTTTTTTTTAGGAAAATGTGAGTGGTGTTTGTCTCCAGTGACATTCTGATTTCTCTGTTATTTTTTTATGTTCCTGTAATGCAAGGTTTATGATGTTTTCCCAGTTTTTTTCTTTTCTTTCTTTTTTTCTGTTTTTTGTCCAACAAGCATAAAACACAAGCCAGATTGTTGAGAAAAGAATTATTACACCTCTGCTCAAAAACAACAACAACAACAACATCAACACACATTTATGTCTGTAAAACAAATGGTGCAGGACAAGTTAAAAATACCCTTAATATGTAGCTTCCAAACTGCCCTGTATCCTTTAACATCATAAATATCATACTGATACCTCAAAGGTGACTCGGGGCCTAGCAGTGTATTTTATCGCCATGAGTGAAAATAAAATCTACTGATATGTGAACAAAAGCACTTTCCATTTTATCATGGAAATCTTATTTTGGAGGGCACATCAGGAGGGACATTTCCCTTAATGTCCTCGCCTCGCGACAGCTGCGGTCTGATATATTCCCATATAAAGCGATAAGACACGGACGATTCCTCTGTAAACCCTAGAGCTTGTCTGATAACGGCATAGCTGATGAACAGGCCTCTGTTAAACCGGTCTGGACTGTTTGCCACTTAATTCAAGAACATCAGCATAACCCATTAGTTTCTCATTTCAAAGGCTCCTATTTGTGTCGACAAGCATCTTGTGCGCAGGCTGTAATTTCCTGCAAAATGTCTGCCCGCATTTTACATCGTTTCAAATAATGACAGCCGCATGATGCGTGAAAAGGGGAGAGTTAATACACAGAGCCTTTCAAATGTCAAGCAGTCCGCTGTTCACATAAACACAATGCCTGAGTCACTGCATAAAAGACTTTATGAAGGCGCCTAGTGCAAATCCCTCAGATATTAAACCTTGTTAATTTTTAAGAGCATACAGTGGGGCTGCATTTAAAACACTTACCACTACTATGGATCACTTATGGAAACAGCATTTACAATTGATAAATCGTAACCTCACAGCAGAATACTGCTTCGATAGGGACTTTCTTTTTAATAGACCCCGTTCGTATGTTACTTCAATTACAGCAGAGCTGCAGAGTGGCTGTTAACTGCAATGTGCACACTGACCTCACTTAAGAGCACTTCATTAATGAAAGCTGATAATGGACACAGACCAATCTGCCATCTGAGCTCTTTAAATAAAGAAGCCCTCTGAAGGGGCCCTGGAAACAGAAGTATTGTTTCAAGATTTAATTTGACACAGAGTTCACGGTTCATTGACACTTCTGCCAACCTGTTGTCATTTCTCAGAAATACTCATGCAAATAATAATAAATGAGTTCACGAAACAGATGGTACTACAGTGTTAGTTAGTGGAGTGAGATGTGCAAATGACAAAAAGCACATTAGAAAAAGATATGCAATGCATTTTTAGTGCATTTTGTACGTATATTTACAGTTATGCTGAAAAAAAAAAAAAAGAAGTGTTACTCTGTTGTGCCATAGCTGGTTAATTCACCTCATTAGAGGCAGAAAATGAAATGATAAGAAGAGGAAAATGAAGATTCATCATGCAACAACCTCTAACAATCGTTAGGTTATGAATCGTAATTATATAAAGAATACACAGAATTAAGATCACACACAATTACACATATGTGACCCTGGACCACAAAAAAATCTTATTTATTCAGCTTTCAGATAATGACCCTTATGACTGGTTTTGTGGTCCAGGGTCACATATAGTTGCATACTTCAAGTGAAAACAATGAATATCATATCTGAGCAACACCTTGTTTGTCCTGAACAGTTAAACTGCCTGCTGTTCTTCAAAAAAAGACTTCAGGTCCCACAAAGTCTTTGGTTTTCCAGCATTTTTGTGTATTTGAACCCTTTCCAGCAATGACTGTATGGTTTTGAGATCCATCTTTTTACACTGAGGACAACTGAGAGACTCATATGCAACTATTACAGAAGGTTCAAACGCTCACTGATGCTCCAGAAGGACAAAACGATGCATTTAGAGCCAGGGGTGTAAACTTTTGAACAGAATGAAAATCTGTACATTTTTCATATTTTGCCTAAATACCATATTTTTTCAATTAGCACTGCCCTTCAGAAGCTACAGAAGATGTTTCCCAGAAGACAAAACAAGATCATTTTACCCTGATCTTCAAATTCCAAAAGTTTTCACCCCCTGGCTCTTAATGCATAGTTTTTCCTGAAGCATAAGTGGGCATTTGAACCTTTTGTAATATGAGTCTCTCAGGTGTCCTCAGTGTGAAAAGATGGATCTCAAAATCATACAGTCATTGTTGGAAAGGGTTCAAATACACAAAAATGCTGAAAAACCAAAGAATTTGTGGGACCTGAAGGATTTTGAAGAACGGCGGGCAGTTTAACATAAACACAAAAAAAACACAGCTGTGGATCATTCAGGTAACAACACAATATTAAGAATCAAGTGTAGGTAATTTTTATAAATTTTCTTTGGTGGACTATATGTAAACATCTTGTATGTTAAATATCTTATTCAGGTCAGTACTAAATAAAAAAATAACATGCATTTTGTATGATCCCTCTTATTTGGTAAAATAATTAACATTTTGCAGATTCTGAAAGGTGTATGTAAACTTTTGACCTCAACTGTACATGAGTCCTGTTTTGACTCTTATGAGTCTTTCTAATAAATTTTTTAAAGCAAATCCAAACATTTGACTTTATACAAAATCATTTGGTCTTTATCTCATATATTTGGAATGACAGTATGAATCTGATATGAAAAAAGACTCAAATGAGGGCCTTATGAGGGGGAGTCTGATAATGGAGGAAACAACTCTGATTATTGAGTGATGATTTAGCTTATACGGCCAGCTAACATTGGATCGATCAAATAATAAAGACTGTGAGATTAAATGAGGGGCATCACACAGCCACAGGCAGAAAAAAAGATAAAGTGAGAGACTAAAAATCAATAGAAAGAAATTTATGCTCAGCTGTATTTTTTAAAAGCATGTTAAAAACTCACGACGGCAGAAAGAGCACTTATCACACAATGACTGACCCGCAGATATAAGCCTGGTTTAATGGGGTGTCTGGAAAAGCCATTAAAAGTGCCCAGCCATCATTAATGGAGATCTCATATCATGTCAAATGGGCTTGTTCAGGCATCAATTCACACATTGTAGCTGTTACAGCTAAATTCAATCAAAATCCCAATAACCTCTTTTAGTGGTACTTAATCAAAACACAATCAGAATATGGACAGGAAATCACCAACAAGCGTAGAAAAACTACTAAAAATAGAGTTCACTCCTTGTTCAGGAAATTAAGTTATGAACAGAACCTGCACTTGTAAAGCTCCACAGATTTCCACAGCATTGGAATGTGTGTTGTTTACAAAGTTGAACACATCCTTGTGTGTATGCTTATGAAATGTTTTGGATAATTTCATACTGCTTTCACTATTTTCAGCTCCATTCTAAATCCATTAAGCAGATTTCCCCTTAAAATAAGCAGTGAAAATGTGGAAAAATCCCACAGATTCGGTCTGGGCCTGGATGTGGAGTGCTGATGGAAATGAAATCTGAGCTGAAACTGTTTCTCACTGCGAGGGAATGCCATGGCCTGAGTTTGTAGCCTGGCTATATCCTCACTTCTTTGTTCTTATGATGCAATTTATAGTTTCATATAAATGCTCTCTTGGTTTAAGACTGGTACTAAACACAGTTAAACAGCCAGTGAGTTAGAGGTTGGAACAGAATGCTCTGTGACCATTTTTCGTTATATTTCGTTATAAGTTTTCACGGTGGTGGGATAATGAGCACAACTAATCTGAGCATGTCAGATCAAAAACCTCACATTACTAGTCTCTATATAATCTGGGTTACTTGTATGATGCATGAGGAGAAGTGGTGAACATTAATAACCACCTTTATACATATAGACACAAACACACCAGTTTAAATACAGATGTTTTAAACTCTAGACATCTCATGCCCTTTTTCTCCATCTTTGCTGGACATACATCTTTTCACTTGTGAAGGTCAATTCATTTCACAAGTAATTGCACTTCAAGGTTCTTAATTTTAATGAGATTGTTAATCATTTAATTCCCAGCCATATCAATAAACCCTGTCAAAATTATTCTTTATTAACCTCATAATTGTCAAACCTCATTAGAGCAAATGGGCAGTTATAGTGTATAGCTGAGCCCAGGTAATGAAGGGTGGATCCAATCGCTGTTCAGGGCCTTTAATTCCTGTTTCTCATGCTGTGAATTATCCGTCCTCTGTGGAAAGCATTCTGATGCTGTAGACCATCATAAAGACCCCGCAGCTGGAAATTACATGTTCAAATCACAAAACATTAATCAACTTTCCTCATTAAGCCCAAATCAATCAGATCTAAATATCTGTCCATCATTATACAAAAAAAAAAAAAAAAAATTAGACAAGAGCAAATATACAGTGGGTACGGAAAGTATTCCTACCCCCTTAAATTTTTCACTCTGTTATATTGCAGCCATTTGCTAAAAGTTCATTTTTTTTCCCTCATTAATGTACACACAGCACCCCATATTGACAGAAAAACACAGAATTGTTGACATTTTTGCAGATTTATTAAAAAAGAAAAACTGAAATATCACATGGTCCTAAGTATTCAGACCCTTTGCTGTGACACTCATATATTTAACTCAGGTGCTGTCCATTTCTTCTGATCATCCTTGAGATGGATCTACACCTTCATTTGAGTCCAGCTGTGTTTGATTATACTGACTGGACTTGATTAGGTAAGCCACACACCTGTCTATATAAGACCTTACAGCTCACAGTGCATGTCAGAGCAAATGAGAATCATGAGGTCAAAAGAACTGCCTGAAGAGCTCAGAGACAGAATTGTGGCAAGGCACAGATCTGGCCAAGGTTACAAAAAAAATTCTGCTGCACTTAAGGTTCCTAAGAGCACAGTGGCCTCCATAATCCTTAAATGGAAGGCGTTTGGGACGACCAGAACCCTTCCTAGAGCTGGCCGTCCGGCCAAACTGAGCTATCGGGGGAAAAGAGCCTTGATGAGAGAGGTAAAGAAGAACCCAAAGATCACTGTGGCTGAGCTCCAGAGATGCAGTCGGGAGATGGGAGAAAGTTGTAGAAAGTCAATCATCACTCCAGCCCTCCACCAGTCGGGGGTTTATGGCAGAGTGGCCCGACGGAAGCCTCTCCTCAGTGCAAGACACATAAAAGCCTGCATGGAGTTTGCTAAAAAAAAACACCTGAAGGACTCCAAGATGGTGAGAAATAAGATTCTCTGGTCTGATGAGACCAAGATAGAATTAAGGCCAAAAAGTTCTAAGCGGTATGTGTGGAGAAAACCAGGCACTGCTCATCACCTGTCCAATACAGTCCCAACAGTGAAGCATGGTGGTGGCAGCATCATGCTGTGAAGGTGTTTTTCAGCTGCAGGGACAGGACGACTGGTTGCAATCGAGGGAAAGATGAATGCGGCCAAGTACAGGGATATCCTGGATGAAAACCTTCTCCAGAGTGCTCAGGACCTCAGACTGGGCCGAAGGTTTACCTTCCAACAAGACAATGACCCTAAGCACACAGCTAAAATAACAAAGGAGTGGCTTCACAACAACTCCGTGACTGTTCTTGAATGGCCCAGCCAGAGCCCTGACTTAAACCCAATTGAGCATCTCTGGAGAGACCTAAAAATGGCTGTCCACCAACGTTTACCATCCAACCTGACAGAACTGGAGAGGATCTGCAAGGAGGAATGGCAGAGGATCCCCAAATCCAGGTGTGAAAAACTTGCTGCGTCTTTCCCAAAAAGACTCATGGCTGTATTAGATCAAAAGGGTGCTTCTACTAAATACTGAGCAAAGGGTCTGAATACTTAGGACCATGTGATATTTCAGTTTTTCTTTTTTAATAAATCTGCAAAAATGTCAACAATTCTGTGTTTTTTCTGTCAATATGGGGTGCTGTGTGTACATTAAGGAAAAAAATGAACTTAAATGATTTTAGCAAATGGCTGCAATATAACAAAGAGTGAAAAATTTAAGGGGATCTGAATACTTTCCGTACCCACTGTAAGTTAGTACTGTCTGCAACCAGTGTGTTCATTTCCAGAGAATAAAATGTTAAATGAATCAATGAGTACGATCTTAAAATTATTAAAATAAAAGGAGATCATTTTCTTTATTCATCTTTCATAAAAAGTGAAATAGAGTACAGTGGTACTTAATGTAAACAATGTCAGTGAATGAACGAAACTCTCATATTTCGCTGGCTATTGCTGCTGAAAATGGTGAATTATTGTCATGTTTTGGGCTGTACTAATTGTTCGGACCCGGAAAAGCATTTGGAGTACTATAGACTGCCAAAAATTATAACAAATCAAGAAGAGTGCAAAAATCAGCAATGTTTGTTTTTATAATTTCAGGTCAGGTATGTGAAATATTAGGCTAATATCTTACTTAATACTGCTTGTATGTATCTTATTAACTTTATTAGGTTGCAAAATATCGCAGATAAGTCCTTCTCTATATGATTTCGCAGCTTTCACACATTTCTTCCTGTGGTTTAGACAGCATAAATTTAGCAGAACAACATATTCAGTAGTACATTAACCGTGCATTCAGTGCTGTTGTTTACATTCGAGTATCACTAATATGCCCGCGCATCCGGGTAACTGACCAAATCGTGACGTGCAAACCTCTATAAAACAAACGTTTTCTCTGTTTTGTTAATATCCTGAGGTGGCCTGCAGTCTAAAACAAGTGTATAAAAGCCCATGATATCAGACCTAAAATCAAGTGACCTCATATATAAGATTCATTCTTTATTCTGCCTTTTTGTTCAACTCCCAAAACGCATAGACTCTTAATAGATTTCATGTTCACCTGCGCATGTCAGCGGAAGTAAAAACCTGGTGAAGCACACGACTCACACTCAGCTCCTGAATATTTTAGTATTTAGATTACCTGCAGCAGCATTGCTGAAGATTTGTCGGAGCACCTCAGACAGGAGTGTAACGTAAAAACCAAGCAGGTGGGTTTTGAATTAAAGATGAGCCGTGGGGTTTAAGAAACGGATTCGACATGAATTTTTGATCTGAATCTGCCAGATGAGCAGATTCCACTTACCGGACGTAGTTACACACTTGGCCGCTGGGTGGTACTGTTCACCCGTGAATATTTGTGTTAAAGGCAACCGCATTGAAAACGCCGTTTTGTTTGCGCCTCTGTTTGTTTTTCCGATATATTTTTACTCAGCATTCAGAATACCAGTAATCTCTTAATATAAACTAACAAATAAACATTAAAATAATCCACCAAACTATTTTGTATGGCTTGTTATAAACCAAACAGCCCTCAGCCAAAAACGGGCCCATTTTAGGCCTGGTTAACATGTTTACATACTTGTGATCTAAACACTGCAAAGATTTTAATCAATAATACAAAGTCCTGTATTTATATTTTTTATTTTACTTGATATGCTAACATTTTAAAATGTTAAATGTAAACATTTTAAGTGAAAATGTGTGAAAATTTTTCACAATTAGTTTGAGAACAAACAATAATTGGAGGATTCCTTACTGTTGCAGACCCCTTGCTGAAGACCCTTTCATACAGGTAAGGTGAAATATCTGAATCTTTGCTGTAATGGATTAATTCCTCTCAGTGTCTGTCGTACCTTAAAATGCTGCATTTTGTTAAAAGTAAAATTCTGCATTTTGTTTTATAGAAAGCAATATTGTGGATTAAGGACTCATATTTTAGCCGGAAGTTAAAAATGTTTTAAGGATGAATTTGTGTATGACAAACATGTAGCTATTTGCTTCACAAGCTGTTAAAGGATGGATTACAGTTGTGTAGATGATTTGTGGATTATTCTGATGTTTTTATGAGATGTTTGGACTATCATTCTGACGGCACCTATTCACTACAGAGGATCCTTTGGTGATGTAATGCTAAATTTCTCCTGATGAAGAATAAACTACATCTAGGATGGCCTAAAGGTGAGTACATTTTCAGCAAATTGTTTTTTTTTGAGTAAGATATTTTTGAGTCCTTTATGCAGGCTGTACATAATGTTGTAGTGGTTTTCTTTACATATAAGCTTGGACTAACTGTAATGAGCAATGCGTTGTAGTTCACAACACATCACAGGAAACATATTTATTCTCATGTCTTCTGGTACTATTATTTTTTTCTTCATTTATATCCTTAGCTACCTGCTGTAATTATGATAACATATGCACTTTTACGCAACATAACATATGCAGGTTGCTTTGGCAATCGTCTGCCAAGAAAATAAATGCAAATGTAATTAGGCGGTGTGATTGGATTATACAGTATGGCACAAATATCTCTGAACATGAATGGAATTAGAACAGCGCATTATTGCCACTCTAGAGTGCAGTAGCTTTGAGTTTTCGAGCTGAAAGCAGGGGTTCTGCCGGCCTGCTTGTCTTGGCACAGATGGAGTTTGTCTTGGATTGCGGAGTCGACCATCAGAAAATCAATGAACCGTACTGCGATCTATGAGTAGTGTTCATTTCCATAATCACACAAGCTTTTAATGGGGGGTGCTGAAGGATTTTGTGGCCCTGACACTTTCTCTCTCACTCTCATTTCCTTATGTACACATGCATATTCACCCCCATTTTTGATTCTCAATTTAAATGGGTCTCAACAAACAGAATTCAATAATCCTGCCCAAATTCAGTTTGAATCCCTGCAATCTGTGGAACCTCTTCAGTCACACCATGTGTTCTGTGTCTCTCTCACTGTGTGTTTGGAGCACGTTCAGTTGTATTTCAACTTGATTTACTATTTATTTATTTAAAAACATCAGTTTGATTAATAATAGGACTTGGTATGCACATTTCCCAATTCAAGTCTGATTCACAAGCTCTCAATTCAGTAGCTGTATGCACAAAATATTCCATTCATACATTCTAAAAATATATTTGAAGAGCTCAGATGCAAAAGCCTCTAAGTCCATCTGAAAATTTTCTTTAAAATAAGCATGTTTATCAGGCTCCTATGTATAGGTTTCTATCTAAGTGCCAGTATTTCTGTTTGGGCTGAGGCTGGGATTTAGCAAGTTTAGAAGTATTTGATGGACCTATACTATATGTAGAGCATTCACTCAGTATCATTATATCATTTTTGACCGAAGTAGCTTTTAGAGGATTGTGCATCTGAACTCTGAACTTCATTTACACTACCAGTCAGGATTTTTAATGTTTTTTTAAAGAAGTCTCTTATGCACACCAAGCATATTTGATCCAAAGTACAGCAAAAACAGTACAATTTTGAAATATGTTTGCTATTTAAATAACTGTTTTCTATTTGAATATAATTTATTTTTATAATTTATTACTGTGATCAAAGATAAATCAACATAACTCCAGTCTTTAGTGTCACATGATTCTTCAGGAATCATGCTAAAATGCTGATTTGCTCTTCAAGAAACATTTATTAGTTATTAGCAGTTAAGTAAATTTTTTTTTTTCAGGATTCTTTGATGAATAGAAAGATACAAAGATCAGCATTTATCTGAAATAAAAAGCTTTTGTAACATTATACGCTGTATCATTCAAAAGCTTGGAGTCGGTATAGTTTTTTTATAATAAAGAGAACTGGCAAAAAGAATCGTTTGTTTGTGAGTCTGTCAGGTTACATTCGTTGCACTATTTATTTATTTTTATTTGCTTTATTGAGGAGAAAAAAGGTTCATAAAAGTTATTTGTTTGTGAATCTGAGTAAACCATTAACACTGTATAATGCTTTTTTTTGGTTTCTATTTATTGGTAAACTAATTTTCCATATATCACATTCTGACGCCAACCTTAGGTAAAATATGACTATTGCCATGAGCAGCAAATCAGAATATTTGAATAATTTCTGAAGGATCATGTGGGTGGAGTAATGATGCTAAAAATCCAGCTTTGAAATCACAGGAATAAATTTCATTTTAAAATATATTCAAATCGCAACAGTTATTTTAAGTAGTAAAAATATTCTTTACAAATACTGTACTTTGGATCAAATAAATGCAGGCTTGGTGAGCAGAAGAGACTTTAAAAAACAAACAAACAAAAAAAAACATTTAAAATCTTACTGTTCAAAAACCTTTTTTAAACTTTTGCACCCACAATTAGTTATGTCATCTTCAAGTTGAATCGCTAACTAATTCAACCTGACAAATTCAGGTTATTTAAGAAATCATCACATTGATTCATAAAGCTATGAATAAAGAGAACTGGCGAAAAGAATTGTTTGTTTGTAAGTCTGTCAGGTTACATTTGTTGCACTTTTTTTTTTTTTTTTTTTTTTTTTTTATTGAGGAGAAAAAAGGTTCATGAAAGTTATTTGTTTGTGAATCTGAGTAAACCATTAACACTGTATAATGCTTTTTTTGGTCCATATATCCCATTCTGACGCCAACCTTAGGTAAAATATGACTACTTTTGCCATTAAGGCTGTAGATTTATCAGCCGATCCTTCCAGAGTAGATTTTAAGATATGTTTCACAGATGTTGCTATTGTTAAAATATGCAATTTTAGTACTTGCTCATCTTTCTTGTTGTGTTTACATAGTCTAATGGTACTTGTATGAAAGACTATCCCTAATTAACTTACAGTAAAGTCCAAAGTACTTTGATTTGTATGCACACGCTAGCATATGCATACAGTCGAACATGTAGCTTTTGTATGCCGTGTTTTAGCATGTTTTGTATTGACTAACATTACTACATTTAAATACTTTTGAGGTTTTTTTTTACATTTACTGATATTAACTGACTGTATCATTTGCCTACATGTACTTCTGATTTAATTGTATCTGACTTGATTAATTTGGTGTGTCAACAATGTTTAAAGCAAAGCTTCAAAGCTTTAGGCGAAGCATTTTCTGAATAAATGAGCATAAACCACAAGTGTTACAATTATCCCTGCTCCCTGCTACATAATCAATAATAATAAGCTTAGATAAATCAACTTCTGCTTCCTCACAGCAGGGACGGAGGAGATGAAATAGGCTGCTTCGGATTTGCACACCAGCTGTAAATTCTATATCACAGCAGGTTGTTTAAATTCCCATCCAGTATGGCCACATCTCCTCTTCTCATTCAGCATTCTCAGAGCTCTTTCTGAAACCCAGACGGACAGGCAGACAGACAGAAGAAGGTGTATTTGTCTGTAGGCTCCCTTTCTCTGCCTTCCTCCACCTCATTAAATACAGCGCATCGCTTCCCTTTATCTCTCCTTCCTCCCTTTCCTCTGTTTGTGGCTCTCTGTCTGTATCTGTGTCTCATGTTTCCTCTTTTTAACTTGCTGTGTCAATGCTGTGTAAAGATGCTCTCTGTTGCTCTGAGGGGCTGTTTTGTGTTTGAGTGCCTGTGTCTTCATCTTTGCTTGAACGTTCCTATTTCTTCCTCCAAACGGGTGGATACAGCATGTCTGGGATTGAAGCAAAATGTTGGGCGTTTGTTTTTCCCAGTGATCTTCTCAGGAGAGAATTTCTAGTGAATGTGTCTTTATAAAGCAAGTCAGTCTTGGCAAACTAGTACTGAATGTTATAGCACGCATTGATTCACTTTAGAAGGCCTTTATTAAACCCCTGAGCCATATGGAGTACTTTTTATGATGTATGGATGAACTTTAGTGGACTTCAAAATCTCAACACCCATTCACTGCCATTATAAAGCTTGGAAGAACCAGAATATTTTTTTTAATATGACTCTGATTGTATTTATCTGAAAGAAAAAAAGTCATATACATCTAGGATGGCTTGAGGGTGAGCAAATCATGGTGTCATTTTAGTTTTTGGGTGAACTATCCCTTTAAAGCTTAAAGAATATATACGTTAAAAAGCATCATAGACTTCCGTTGATGTGAGCATCAGTATTGGCCTTTGAAAACCTACTAATCATATGATTTGAAAGAAGAACCTTGTTTGGGTCATTCTGATATAGCCATTATATGTTGTTCTTTGGTCAGTTAGATGAAAAGAAAGACAAAGTAGTCATATAAAACTAGAACAGCCCTATCGTATTTGCACTTAGTAGCTGTTGTATTTTGTATTTTGAACACCCATGCATCACTCCTGTTTGTAAAGTCTCCTTTAACCTGTGTAATGACTGCTGTGATATTGAGGTTGTTTGAATGATGGCTGGTTTGTGCCCTGCTTTGATGCTCGTGGAGTGCGGCGGCAGCATCAGATGACCTGACAGATATCAGGTAATAATGGAGCTGTAGACAGGGGCAGCATAGCAAGGTAGGATTGGTCTCAAGTGCGCTCTCTCTCTTTTTCATTGTTTTTTGCGGTGTGTTTCACCGCTCGGTTCTGTGATGAATTATATATAGGATTCAGTCTGGCTGTCCATTGGCCTTGGATCAAAGCTAGGTTGGTGCATGTGTGTGCATGACGATGGTCTACCTAATATTTTCTTTACAATGATGCTTTTTAAAGCATATTTCCAACACTATTTATTTACTCTGTTCTGAAGCCTAGTGGGCTGTCCAAAATAACACTGAACCCTATACTGAATTTTATTGGTGTTGTGACTTTCATAGCTGAAAAATGTTATTTATTTATTTAGCTGTTTCTGCCAAACATTTAAGTTTGCCAATATGCTGGTTGGTCACTAATTAGAAATGGACTCTTTTCCAATATTTGTGTTTCAGTATGCTAAAAGTCAATTAGGTCCAGTGTTGGTTTGCACTCCATTGACTTTTATTGCATGAACAAAAATAGTTCAAGAAGTCCACTTCCAGAACAATAATTTACAGATAATGTACTCACCCCCTTGTCATCCAGGATGTTTGTCTTTCTTTCTTCAGTAATAAAGAATTTCAGGATTTTTCTCCATATAAACGTTCACAGCCGAGGAAGAAGGGTCTCATCTAGCAAAACGATCGATTAAAAAAAAAAAAAACAAAAAACAATTTAAATACTTTTTTTTTTAATCTCGAATGCTCGTATTGTCTTGCTCTGCCTGTATTCTGGTTCAAGACAGTTAGGGTTAGGGCTGGGCGATATGGGCAAAAAAATTATCACTATAATTTTTTCATATCAGTCGATATCGATAATTGTCATGATAAATGTCAAATCTTTGTTTCTTTCAAGTTTAAAGTCAGATTTTTGCTCCAAAATGAAAGTTGTAGAAACCAGACCATTAATTGTCCTTAACAAAATAAATATCTAAAATTAATTTCTGCATGTTCTAATGAGTTATATTGTTCTAAATCAAGAAAAGGTTTGGGTTGTCTGATAATAATGATAATAATAATGATAATAATAATAATGATAATAATGACAATAATGATGATGATAATAATAATAATAATATCATCACTTTTTTTTTTTGTCTCTTAGAAGTGCACATTTGATAGTAGCTTGAGGATGCAGAGGTAATTTTTTGTTCATTATAAATCAGTAACATCTGTAAAAATGGTTGCAACCTCAGTTTTATATGGTTAAATTTATTCTTTTTTTTTTTTTTTTTTTTTTTTTTTAAGCATTGGTCTCCCATAGTAGCAAGCAACCATTTTAAATCATGATAAACACAGTTAAAACCACACATAATGGTACCTCAATACCATGGTAAAAATATAACTACATGGTTTTATAGATAGCCTATTTGTATGAAAAAACGTAGTCTAAAAACATTCAGTTAATGGACAGTATAAATGGACACATGCTATAGCTTAATCACAAATAAATACATACTATAATTATATACCATTACTCCTGTAATAAAATTCAATGTGAATATCCCACATGGTGCAGTGAGTGTTACTACAGTAAACCCATGGTAAATGATGGAGATGTACAGATTTAAAAAAAAAAAATTAAATATCTTGTTTGTCAAAACTGAAACTAAGCCATTCACACAGAATGCATTATTTTGCGCATTTTCTAGAGGGTCATCTATCATGTATTAATCTATTATTTGGATTTTAAACATTTTTTTAAAAACATTATGCACTTTTTTTATGCAAGTCATGTTATGTTATTGTTTTGAATCAATGTGTGTTAGTAATATTTTACTTGTGCGCCCTCTTTTTTTCACCCCAACTGAAATTAGGCATTTTAAATTCAAATATTATTTGAATTTGGATAATATTTAAGTACAAAATTCGAATTTAGTTTTTCAGCCATTTTGACAACTATAAAATCCAATAAAGTGCATCCATCCATCATTAAAATTCCTCCACAAGGCTCCTGGGGATTAATAAAGGCCTTCTGAAGTGAAACAATGCATTTGTGTAAGAAAAATAATCCATATTTGAAACGTATAAACCGTAATCTCTAGCTTTCGCTAATTGTCATACACACGTTCGAGAGAGTGACATTCCAGCGGATCCAGATACGGATATTTTTCTTACACAAAAACATAGTTTCACTTCAGAAGGCCTTTATTAACCCCCTGGAGCCATGTGGAGTACTTTTTTTGATGTATGGACGCACTTTATTGGACTTCAAAATCTCAACACCCATTCACTGCCATTATAAAGCTTGGAAGAGCCTGGACATTTTTTCATATAACTCTGATTGTATTTGTCTGAAAGAAGAAAGTCTTATACAGCTAGGATGTCTTGAGGGTTGAGAGTGAGTAAATAATTTTCATTTTTGGGTGAACTATCCCTTTAAGTCATCTTAATTATGCTAGTTTGCAATGAATAAATTCAAAAGTTTTTTTGAGAAGTGTTTAGTAAATAAAGGCTAAAGTTTTTACTGAAGTTCTTTGTCTCATTGTAATTATAATTTTACAAACGGGAAGGTAAATGTACCTCGCAGACATCCCAGGTTACACTATTTCCATGGCTGGACAGCAGAGGATTGCGTTTCACTCTTGGCCAAAGTAAATGTGTTGAAAGATTTAGAGCAGTCTCTATCCAGGAGAGCTCTTCAGCACTCCTAGGTTTCCTGTGTAAAACAGTCGGAGGAGTTCATCTTCGTGACAAATGTGAACTCTTGGCTTGGTGCTGATTAGCCCTGTCAAAACATCTTTGTGTTTCATTTATGGCCCTCCCTTTGTCTCCTTTTTCCTTTTCCTTTCTAGTCCGTCTCAGTTTTGACCTTCCTGTGTAACAAGTGAACCCTTCGTGCTGTTATGCTCTTGTTTAAAGGCCTCTTGTCTGGGTTTAAATGTACGGGCTGCTCGTATGTGTTGTCTGCTGCCAATCAATGTCGTTACGTCTGCTTCTCAGAAACTCACGCTGACATCTCAAGTGCCGGCCCACCTATAGATTATTCTGTTCAGATGAAGTGAGCCATTTTGCCTGGCTTTGAAAAATCAGATAAGCTTAAACCGAGGTTGAAAGACACGGTTTTCATGGTTGATTAGGAGATTGCTTTTTTGTACTCCAAGCCTTTTCAGTATCATGACTCTAATCAGTTGCTTTTGAAAGCTAATTATGCTTATTCCACTGATAGCGTGTGTGTGTGAGTGCAGTTTCTGCACATGAATTTGTTTGTTTAATGTGTGAAAAATCTGAGAATGGTTTGTGAGCGTGTGGAAAACTTGTTTTTGTGTTCGCGTGTGGGTGAAAATGAGCTATGCGGGCCTCTGTAAATGGTGAGATTTTCTCTAGTGGCTAGTAAACACATGATAAACATTGGTTATCATCCGATATTAGAAGGGTTTTTTTTCCACTTGTCGCCATTTATTGGTTTTGGACAATATTTTTATTGTTTATGCAAATTTGTACATTTAAATTACAAAACAAAAAAAACTAAACTAAACAAAAACAAAAACTATATATATATATTTATTTATTTATAGATATACGTATGTGTGTGTATGTGTGTGTGTATATATATATATATATAATATACACACTTTATAATTTTTGTTTTATTTTTAGCTTGTTTAGACAAAATAGTATAGAATTTAATGCAATATCTGCAATTTATCAAGCAGAATAAATGATCACTTTACGCTTAAAATAAGAAACACTTTGTATATCAACAGAAAAAGACTATAAAAATTCTACAGTACAGAAACAATAAATTGGTTTAACATTGTGTTATATGTAAATTGCTGTCAAATTTATGGTTTTTGGAGATCCAATACATACAATACAGGTTTTCTTTTATTTAAATAGTTTCCTTTTATGTATTTGACTTATAAATTTGTTTTATTCTTACTCTATTTTTATCATCAATAATGTTTATGTGTGTTTTGTATTATATTTTTTGGTAGTTAATTTGCATTATTATCCTGATGATGTCATGTCTTTGTTTGCATGACCCCATATACAGTGCCTTGCGAAAGTATTCAAACCCCTTCGTTTTTGTCACGTTTTATGTTGCAGCCATATGTTAAACTGCTTTAAATTACTTTTTCCCCACATCAATCTACACTCCATACAGTGTAATGACAAAGCAAAAAACTGACGTGTGACAACTTTGCAAATTTGAAAAATCAAAAAACTGAAGTAAGTATATTGCATAAGTATTCATACCCTTAACCTTTAGCACCTTTACAGCCTCAAGTCTTTTTGGGTATGATGGGACAAGCTTTGCACATTTGTTCCAGACTTCTTTCATTATGGATAATGAAGGCTACATGATTCTGTGAACCTTAAAGCAGCAGATTTTTTTCTGAACTCTTCCTTAGATGGTTTTTGCTCTGATATACATTTTCAGCTGTTAGACCTCTTATTTAGAGGTGTGTGCCTTTTTTCAACCATACTCATTCAACTGAATTTGCCACAGGTTAACTCCACTCAGTGTAGAAACTTCTACAAGCGATATGAATGCTCCTGAGCTAAATTTCAAGTGTCCCAGAAAAGGGTACGAATACTTATGCAATGGACTCATTTCAGTTTTTTTTTTATTTCCAATAAATTTGCAGTTGTTACAAATGTATTTTTTACTTTGTCATTATGGTGTATGGAGTGTAGATTGATGTGAGAAAAGAAAGTTAAAGCAGTTTAACGGAACAACATAACACTTTGGAAAAAAATGAATACTTTTGCAAGGCACCGTATATATGAATGTTAGCCAGTTTTGAATGCGGATTGAAGCTGTAAAATATAAAGGCACTAATGTAATACCAAAAGTTGTCTACAGTGAATTTCTGGCAAGCACAGCTGCCAGTTTTTTAATCGTAAATTGTAGTCTATAGATGTAGTCGTAAAAGCAGTTTCTCTTTCAGCAAGCTAGATTTTGGAAAAAGCAGAGGGAGGTGGAAGAGGGTGTTTGAAGAGGGCGCTGAAATAGAATTCATTAGTTCTAACGATTCGCCAGTGAAAGCGTTTCCTCCGCTTACCCCTTTTCATCCAGATGGAACGTAAACAAACACAATCAGAGGCAAATGGGTGCAAATGCGATGTGGCAGAGGAATTGAGCTTAATTTATTAGCAGTGTTTACACGGCCCCTGTTTCCTTCACCCAGCTAACACAGCTGACTGAGTGTAAATGAAGGAAATCATCAGGTTCATGCAAAATGTAAATAATTAATCCTGACATAAATAGACGGTGCCATAATGACAAGCAGCTTTGAGCTGATTCAGCCTGGCTGCTTTAAACGAGAGTATTGTGCAGTTTGACAGTGAGAATTCAATTCGGTGCTCTCGTGCGGTGTATAATGTCGCTCGAGGAGCGAGACATCAATTGGCCTTGAAGGTGGCGGTAATGATGTTTTTCCTGTTGGAGCTTTGAAAGAATAAGAGGTCAGACCTGCCCGTGATTATTTTTCATGTAATGGTGGAGCCAAGAGCAGCAGATCCAACAAACAATTTCAAAACAAATCATACTTCTTATCATTCTCACGCTTAAAATTCATGGAAAAGATTAGATTATAGTGTTTGTGCTTTGAGACATAATCTTGTTATTACAGAGGATGAAATGGCTTAGATTTGCAGGGTCAAGCTAAATGACTCCACTGAGGGAAAGTGGTTATTGATGGCTCCGCCGTTCCCTCATCAATATTTGTTCCCGGCAGAGAGGCACTGTGTGAAATATTTATTTCGGTTCCGTTCCATCAGTGGCATTCCGTTCTCATTCACATTCCACTCCATCGTGTTCCATTAGAATTCTGGAGGGTTCCGGCCTTCCGCGGGGTCTTGATCAACTCCATTTCCATGGGAGTCTTCGCTTTCTCTGGCAGGCTCCAGCTGAGAGAAGAGTCCTTCCAGCACATTCTGTGCAGACGTCGTCTCGTAGAGAACCCAACGAGTGGTATTTCCTGCTCTCTTTCTTCCTCAACCTAAGCCCTATTCACATGCTCTCTGCTTTTCATCAGAGAGAGAGATTGAGAGAGATTGGAAAGCCAGACCTTAGTTTTTCTGAAATTACTGAGAATACACTTCTAGTGAAGCTCTACAAATATTTGATGCTGGTGGATTAATTGACACTAGATTAGTATTCATTTACAAAATAAAGTCTGGGATTTCTTGGTTTGCAGTGCTATGAATTTCCACAGGTGTATCTGACACCTTGTTCTTAATATCATGTTTTAGGCCTGTTTCACACTGCGTTCATGACTACAAGTAACAGTAAGTTCCTCTGTTGTGTCATGTTGGATTTAAAGGGATAGTTCACCCAGAAATGAAAATTACCTCATGCTTTACTCGTGCTCAAGCAATCCTAGGTGTATGTAACTTTCTTCTTCCAGGCGAATATAATAGAAATTGCATTAAACAATATCCTGGTTCTTTCAAGCTTTATAATGGCAGTGAATGGGTGTTGAGGTTTTTAAGCCCAAAAAAAGTGCATCCATCTATCATAAAAAGCACTCCTGCATTGCTTCACTTAAAAAGATCTTTATTAACCCCCTGAAGCGGTGTGGAGTACTTTTACAATGGATGGACAAACTTTTTTGGTGCTCCAAAACTCAACAGCCATTCACTGCCATTACAAAGCTTGGAAGTGTAAGACATTTTTAAATATAACTCAGACTGCATTTGTCTGAAAGAAGAAAGTCATGTACACCTAAGATGGCTTGAGAGTGAGCAAATCATGGGGTAATTTTCATTTTTGGGTGAACTATACTTTTAAGGTACTAATATGCAGCATTTAATGGTAAATAAGGTACAAAGACTATATATATACACTTTACAGCACCATCCCAGTGATTGCTTTGTACCCTTTTTGTGGGTTCATTTAAACATTTGATTCCTGTCTCAGATATTAACCACTGAGCCCACCCACATTTTTATTCAGATGCATTTGATCATTGACAATGCAAATAGTGATATTAGTCATGCTAGGATTTTGATGATCACTTGAAAAGCTGTTTTTTTTTTTTTTATGTATTTTTGCCCTTGTATGCAGTTTACTGTTGGGAAACACTGTTGCGATTTGGCAAAATGTTTAATTAGCTGAATTAGCTGAATTAGCATAATAACAAGTTTGATTGCACATGAAAACATCAGAAAAACAATGAAACTGAATTAATTTGCTTCATGAATAATGTGCCTATCATGTCCGGTTGAATGAGATTATATTGATTCAGAGCTGGTATGCTGATCTTAGAATGACTGCTGCTTTACAAAGAACAGCATGCTTGGTTTGTTTAGTGAACTGAATACACTAATAAAAATAATCACTATTTGGATGCCAAATAGCAGCTCTACTGCAGAGATGAGATTCGGTTGGAAATTAAAATCGCATCCTATATTTGTCATAAAACAATATTGGCTATAAAATCAGCTACGCACATGTAAATGCTGAAATTACAACACATCCCCATGTAAATACAATTACTGGCTGTGAATGTACACTACACAGCTGCGCTATGAGGTCTGTAGTGTTCATTATCGTTATTGCTGTAATATTTACTCCTAAAGTACTGTGTGATTGCTTTCATTACTTGCTTGTATAAACTTCTTATACCACCACGAGAGTATCAATTTTTCGCTTGACTTACTCTCGCATTGCTGACCGTAATAACATGCAGGATCACACACGCTCCATGTAGGTATGATTGTAATCTCCTGATATCATTTATAGTCACGCAACCTTGTCCACCATGAGACCTGTGTATCGAACATCTGATTTTGAACTAATCAAAGATGTGGTTTGTGGCTTTGTGTGCTAAATCGATAATGACAGATAAAGTTTTTAATCTTCTCTGCTAATTGAATGTTACTCCTTGGTTATTGTTCCCATCAGTGCAAAACTGAAACAAGACCGTTGTCTGTGCTTGTAAAACTTCTCAGTTATAATTAGAGTAACTGATTGCTTGCTTAAATCACAGGAGACTTACTTTTCTTCTGATCTCTTATTATAGAGAAACATTTTTGCTTCACTTAGAGCCACTGCGTCTGTGTTTACAGTGCTGGGGAAATTGACAGTGTGGTTTTACTCTCAAATGAAAGAGATCTTGCCTCTTGATCTTGGTTTATCTTTACCATACACCAGACTGGGGTGAATTAAAAGCTTAGTCATTGGCTTGAATGCTTGATTTCGTGTTTGATTCTTTGTGGGTTCTCTCTAATGCAGTTATGCACATGCATACTCAAAAACATCACAGATTATTGACGCTCTGAGATATATATATAAATATATATATATATATATATATATATAATATATGTAATTTTGTATGTGTGTGTGTACATATATACACTGCAGTTCACAAGATTGGGATCAGTAAGACTTGTAATGCTTTTTAAAGGCTTTTATGCTCATCAAGGCTCTATTTAATTGATATAAAATACAGAAAAAAACCAGTAATATTGCAGAATGTTATTAAAATATAAAATAATGGTTTCTATTTTCATATACTTTAAAATATAATTTATTCCTGTGATTCAAAGCTGAATTTGTAGCATAATTACTCCTGTCTTAGGTGTCACATGATTCCTCAGAAATCATTCTAATATGCTGATTTATTATTAGAATAATCTATTTTGGCAAGAATTGTGTTGCCAAATATTATTTTGAAACGTGATACTTTTTTCAGGATTCTTTGATGAATAACAAGTAAAAAAGAACAGCATTTCTTCATAATATAAATGTTTTCTAACAATATAAATCTCTGCTATCACTTTTTTTTATTAATTCAACACATCCTTGCTGAATATTAATTTCTTTCAAAAAAAAAAAAAGACAGAATAAAAATTTACTGACCCCAAACTTTTCAACAGTAGTGTATATTGTTAGTTCTTGTTAATATGCTATTCTTTTTGAGATTTTATTCATCAAAGAATCCAAAAAAAGTATGATGGGTTCCAAAAAAATATTATGCAGCACAACTGTTTCCAGCATTGATAATAAATCAGCGTATTACATTAATTTCTGAAGGAACATGTGACACTGAAGACCTGAAAATTCAGATTTGATAAATAAAATTAAATTAGATTTTAATGATAAATCAGATTTTAATTTATCTTAAAATAGTGAAACAGTTTGTTTGTGTATTTAAATTGTTTTATGCTCATCAAGGCTGCATTTATTTGAACTAAAAAATACAGTAAAAACAGTAATATTGTGAAATATTATTATAATTTAAAATAATGTGATATCACATCATTCGTGTGATGGCAAAGCTGAATTGTCATCACTCATTTATCCAGTCTTCAGTGTCACATGATCCTTCAGAAATCATAGATTTATTCAAGAGCCCAATCTATTTAAATCCAAAAGTCATACTAATAAGAAACTATGCTTCTAATCACAGGTTGAGAGCTGTAATTCTAACCACACAAGTTTGTGATGCTGTTTGCGAATTTTCTTTGGAACTGTGGTTTGGGGAAATATGGTGATAACAACAGAACCATAATTTGCTAACAATGCAATGCAAGAAACAGGTTCCTAGTTTTTCCAAGTTTGCCGACACAAAGAATAGTTTTAATTTAACTCCAAGAGTTGAATTACATTTGTTTTGTTAGATTAAATGCTGAGGAAATCAAATGCCTCTTTCATCCTTTCTATTTCTATATCAAAGTCTCCTTCATCCTTTGTATTTGCATGATCTACAACATATTTATCCTCGCATTTATAATCACCAATTGAAATGCGTACTCTGAGAATTTCTTGCTCTAGGCTTGCGTGTAGTGATGTAGAGGTGCTTTGCTTGGCTGAATTGGGCCTAGTTACATGGTGAATTTGTAAGACCGTAGAGACTGAACTAATCTGGGTTAGTAAGATTCTCATTTAGGGGTGAAGAATGATGGAATGAGCGTTTGGGGACTATGAAGGACAAATATAATAGATCACACTCCTAATTTCTGTTCTCTTTATATTTCTGTTTTATTTACAGAAGTACTATCCATTATTTTGTTTTTTTTGTTTTTTTGTTGACAGATTTATTTTATACTTAATTAAATCTTTTGGGTGTTCATCCCAAGCGTCTGAATCTCAGCAGTGTGAATTTGCGCCTCAGGACCCACTGATAGTTTTTAGCAAATGCAACCTTTTCATATCTAACATGGAATTAGTGTTAATTCTATAATGCTTGTCTTTGTTTGTTTTAAGGACGTAAACTAATGGCCACCTTGTCGGTGCCTTTTTCCAAATGGGATGCACGTTAGAGGCGTCAGCTAATATTCGCCTGTCTGTTCTAATTCCCCGCCCTGCTTTCTATTAGCCTGCAGACGGGGTGCAACGTGCAAATTACTCATCGGAAATGATTAATTCTGCACAAGATTAATAGCTCTGGCTCTATTTCACCCAAAGCTAATTTAGCAGCCAGGGAGGAGATTGGCTTTATTGCTAAACGAGGCTATTTTCTTTCTTCTCTTGTTTCTTAGCGACAGGTTTAGAGAAATCACACAAATTGGCTAAAGAAAAGGAAAGATTTTGGCTGCTTCGGCACAACCGTTTGTCATAAACCCTGCGTTTTGCTGATTAAATTCATTCCTACGTTCAGATGCCAGTCTTCTATGATAATTTGATACAAGTGTTTTATAGCTAGTGTTTGTGAGGCACCTTTAATGAAAGTAAATTTCAAAAATCTGAAGCTTATAATAAAAAAAACAACAAAACAAACAAACTTAGATTTGTCTGTTAAACCATGCATATACAGTTGAGGTCAAAAGTTTACATACACCTTGCGGAATCTGCAAAATGGTAACTATTTTACCAAAATAAGAGGGATCATACAAAGTGCGTGTTATTTCTTTATTTTTTTAATAAGATATTTTACATAAAAGATGTTTACATATAGTCCACAAGAGAAAATAATAGTTAACATACACTTCTTAATACTGTGTTTTTACCTGAAAGAGCCACAGCTATTTATTTATTAATTTTTTTATTTATTGAATTAGTTTTTTTTAGTCCCCTGTTTGTCCTGAACAGTTAAACTGCAAAATGTTCTTCAGAAAAATCTTCCAGGTCCAACAAATTATTTGGTTTTTCAGCATTTGAACCCTTTCCAACAATGACTCTATGATTTTGAGATCCATCTTTCTAAACTGAGGACAACTATTACAGAAGGTTCAAACGCTCACTGATGCTCCAGATGGAAAACCAATGGATTAAGAGCCGGGGGATGAAAACTTTTGAACAGAATAAGGATGTGTACATTTTTCTTATTTTCCTTAAATATCTGAATTTTTTTTTTTTTTTTTTTTTCATTTAGTACTGCCCTTCAGAAGCTACAGAAGATACTTACACATTTCCCAGAAGACAAAAGTTAAATTTACCCTGATCTTCAAATTCAAAAAGTTTTCACCCCTGGTGAAAATGCATTGTTTTTCCTTCAGTGAGCATTTGAACGTTCTGCAATAGTTGCATATGAGTCCCTCAATTGTCCTCAGTGTGAAAAGGGTTCAAATACACAAGAAAGCTGAACAACCACAGAATTTGTTAGACCTGAAGGATTTTTCTGAAGAACGGAGGGCAGTTTAACTGTTTAGGACAAACAATGGACTCATGAACAACTATCAACAACTGAAAAGAAAAACAACAAAAACACAACTTTGGATCATTAAGGTAACAGACTTGAAAGACTGTGTAATTTAACATTTATGAGTTTGCCCAATTCACTTTCATTGAAACTGTCACGGTTTGTTGGATTTTTACCCCCCCTTACTATGAAGCTAGAATTACATTTTTGTGGTCATTTTTGCTGTCAGTGGTACTTAACTCAGAATATTCTTTGAAAAGTATATCTTTGTCAGAATAGTGTCTTCTATTTGTCATATTAAAAAAAAGCTGAAGTGTTTCTCAACTCTTCAGCTTTGGATAAAATTATCTGCCAGGCGCTTAAATAAAAAAAATGTAAATTCTCATGTGTTTTTTGACCTTGTGATTTTTGACTCTGTAGGCTTTCCTGAAAGCCTTCTCTGGCACCGCACACTCTCTACGTTTCTCTAAAACCAGATTCATCCTTTCTCTGTCCCTGTCCTTCATGGCAGACACCATATTGATCCCTGCCGCCCTGTAATAGCTCTAATTGAAGGCCGTCACGCTCTGCGTGTGATATATATCCGTCCATCTGACCATTAAAAGGCGTTTTAGCTGCTGTCATGGACGCTGGGATGATCTGTGATTCGGTATTGATGAAACAGCGCACCCTTTAGCCGTAGCGCTGTGTTCAGACCATGACCTCCCGATGGTCACAGACGTCTGGCCGTGTGATTTGGAAGGGTGGCTTTTAGAGCAGTTAGTTACAGCAGTTTGCTCCATGCTGTTTTGTCGGTGTGTATGATGGGGTCAGAGCTTGTCTTTTCAGCGCTGTCAGGAAGACTGATCTTTGCCACGCTACTCTGGGAGATTGTGTTCTCTTGATGTTGCCTAGTTGTTGTTTAGAAAAGCTCCCTGGGGATATATGAACCTGGTCCCTGCACACCAATTCAAGCTTTGTGTATGTGTGTGTGGGGGGCTGTCCTCTCCTCATAGCTTTATAAAGGTTTCCTGCATTGAACCTGGTTTGCTTTGTGTTATTTGATTCAATGTGGCATTATAATTGAGTTCTGCTGCATTATAATTAGGGCTGTCAAATGAGTAAAATATTTCATTCTCATAATTGTTTTTGTAGTTAACATGTTAACACATTTCACTTCCTCTTTAAAGGGATAATTCACCTGAAAATTAAAATTTTGTCATCTTTTACCAACCCTCATGTCAGACTTATTTTTCTGCGGAATACAAAAGGAGATCATTTAATGAATATTCAGTTAAATTCACTACAGTGGCAATACATTGCATTCTGCTTGAAAAATGAGCGACACTTGGAAAGTGAGCAGTGCACTGCATATTATTTTTAATGACACTCCTTTGAGTGTTAAAGTGAATTTAGAAGAATGTGAAGAGGAGTACATGATGACAGAATTTTATATTTCAAGCCAAACTTTCCCAGACTTTATGCATTTAAAATTAGTCTGCAGTGCTACAGCCAAAAATATCGACATCCTTCCAATTCTATCAGATAATGCAACCCTTCTCTCAGAAAATTGTTGCAGTTGCAAATGTTTTGATACTCGCATGTTTTATTTATTTATTTATTTTTTTGCATTGGAACAACACAAAAAACAGAGAAGAAAAGTCAAATCTGATACAATGCACTGGACAAAATTATTGGCACCCTTAATATTTGGCAGCTGTGTGAAAATTCAGTCAAGTTTGACTTTACTTCTCTGTTTTTTTGTGTTGTTGTAGTGCAAACAAAAACAATAAGCATGCGAATACAAAAACATTTGCAGTTTTCTGAGAGAAGTGTTGCATTTTCTGATAAAATTGCAAGGGTTATGATATTTTTGGCCATGACTGTATGACACACTTCTCATTAATGTTTGTACCAATGACGGTGTGTTTGCTTATGGGTGGTATTTCATTTGTCTTAACGGCATTAAAAGATTTTGGCTCTTGGCAGCCCTAATAATTAAAATGCAACAGCAATGAGCAAAATGTAACACATACACTACTGTTCAAAAGTTTGGGGTCAGTACATTTTTATTGTTTCTTTTTTTTTTTTTTTTTTTTTTTTTTTTTAAGAAATTAATACTTTTATTCACCAAGGATGTATTAAGTTAATAATTAAAAGTTTATTAAAAGTTAATAATAAATAATTTACATTGTTATAAAATATTTATATTTTGAATAAACACTGTATTTTTTAAACTTGTTATTCATGAAAGAATCCTGAAAAAAAAAAATCACAGGTTCCAAAAAATATTTGGCAGCACAACTGTTGATATTATCCAACATTGATCATTCTAATAATAAATCCGCATATTAGAATGATTTCTGAAGGATCATGTGACACTTAAGACTGGAGTAACAGCTGATAAAAATTCAGCTTTTCATCACAGGAATAAATTATATTTTAAAGTATGTTAAAATAAAAAACATTATTTTATATTGTAAAAACATTTTGCAATATTACTGTTTTTTTCTGTATTTTTAATCAAATAAATGCAGCCTTGATGAGCATAAGAGACTTCTTTAAAGACTATTACAAGTCTTACTGACCCCAAACTTTTGAACGGTAGTGTACATCTAACAGTATCACCACTTAAAGGGATAGTTCACAAAAAAGTTGAAATTCTGTTTTCCAAAATTGTTATTCCAAACCCATAAGACCTTCATCTTGAGAACACAAATTAAGATATTTTTGATGAAATTCGAGAGCTTTCTGACCCAGCAACACAACTACCATGTTCAAGGCCCAGAAAGGTAGTAATGACATTGTTAAAATAGTTCATAAACTATTTTTTAAAGGTAGGTGAATCCACATGTGTTTTTTTTTTTAACCTACAAGCATAAGGATTGTTTAAAACATGACAGAACTGCTGCTAAATTCTTGAGTTTTTGTGTATGCACAAAGATCTTACTGTCATGTCTGCCCTTTTCAAAATGGCACCCAAACATGTCAAATGAAAGGTCAGCGATCTCAGAATAGCATTGAAGACATTGCAAACATTTGACTCTCATGTTAGCGTTATTAGATAGGAGTCATATCCATCTTAAAGTGTTTATTTGCCACATTTTCTATTTATTTCATCTTTTAATATGTGCGATACACAGGGATACTTAAAGCAGAGCCTTTCTGAAATGGAGTCTGATCTCATCTGATCTCCCAGTGCCCTGTCTCACCTCATGTCTCCATTTGCCTCACCTCCCTCCGTGGGTAGTTAAAACAGATAGCATGTCCCTGCAGCACAGACACAGCAGGTCAAGTGCACCCCGCAAACAGACCACCGTTAGCTTCACTCTCAGAGCAGATGTGGATGGTTGTAAATCACACTAAATGGCACTCAACAGCAGAGCGTTTTCAAAAACATCTTTGTTACCTTCAATAATTTATCGACAAAGGCTCAGCGCTACATTTGGTTCTGGGTGGAAATGTAATCGCAGGCCTGTGGAAAATTCACTCTGTACATTTAGCCTCTCAGGCAATAGCACACTGCTTTTTTTTGCTGTAAAACTATTGTAATAATGCACCTCACCATAATTTGTTTTTTATGCTAATATTTTATTTGTACATAATAGCCTATCATCGGTGTGAAATAACACTGTTTGCAGAGTGATATGTTATTTGCATAATGATATTGTGTTGGCATACCGTCATATTACTATATAAATATACGACAAGGGGATTGTGCATGATTTATTGTTTGTATATTAAAGCTTTGTTTATATTCAATGAAATATTTTTACATTAGAGTTAGCTTAAATGCTCAGCTGTGGCAACATGCACCTGTTTTATTAATTAGTTAATTGTTAATTAGTTAATTTTTTAATTAAATCTCGTTTTTGAAACATGGGAAGAGAATTTGTACCTTAAAATTAGATGTATTTGAGATAAATTTGCTAAAAATGTAGTGTCTACTCTTCCATTCTTACAGTGGAGGGCGCTGTTACTCTGTAGCATTAGAAGGAGCAGTTTTTCCTCTTCTCACTTTGTCCTTTGCATTTTTTTTGACCTCTGTACGCCATCAAGGCTGTGAGGCTGAACTGTGAATGTTTGTACGAGAAATGTCAGTCTTACATGTTTTAGTCATTAGAATAGGTTTCTTTCTTTTTTTTTCTTTTTTTTTTTTTTTTTTTTGCAAATCTTCCGAGTGTACCTCTCCCAAACACCAAGGTACAAAAACTGTCACTGTGGCTGTACCCTTTTAAAAGGTACACTTTTGTACCTTATTTACCCCTAAAGGGTGCATATTAAAGGAATAGTTCCCTTTTTTTTCTTCAGTCAAAAAGAAATCAAGGTTTTTAAGGAAAACATCCCAGGATTTTTCTCCATATAGTGTACTTTAATGGGGATCAACAGGTTGAAGGTCCAAATTGTAGTTTCAATGCAGCTTCAGAGGGGTCTGTACACAATCCCAGCTGAGTAATAATGGTCTTATCTAGCGAAACAATCTGTCATTTTCTAAAGAAATAAATAAATAAATAAATAAATTTATATGCTTTTTAACTATAAGTGCTCATCTTGCACTAGCTCGACCTCACGCATTACGTAATCATGTTGGAAAGGTTACTGCTGAAAACCCATCTCTTTTGACACTATTTGACTTAAAAAAGGTATAAACAGCGATGTCAGACCATTTGGAAGTCGGAGGAGAAAATGAGATGGAGTTTTTCGCCCTATCCTACCTTTTTGAACCGGAGTACACAGACGAAGAACTAACTGCGTGTGACCTTTCCAAAGTGATTACGTAATGTGTGAAGTTGTAGACGTGCATCGCAGAGCTAGTGCAAGATGAGCGTTTGTGGTTAAACAGTATATATATATATATATATACATATATATATATATATATATATATATATATGTACACACACACTTTTTTTTTTTTTTTTTTTTTTTTTTTTTTTTTTAAGCAAATGATCGATTGTTTTGCTAGATAAGACCCTTATTCCTTGGCTGGGATCGTGTAGAGTCCTTTGAAGTTGCACTGAAACTGCAATTTGGACATTCAACCTGTTGATCCTCATTGAAGTCCACTATAAAAATCCTTTCTTTTTGACTAAAGAAAGAAAGACATGAGCATCTTGGATGAAATGGGGGTGAGTACATCAGGAAATGTTCATTCTAGAAGTGAACTAATCCTTTAATATGCTAAAAATATACTAAGGTGACAGTTTTTTCAAAGTGACATTTAGACACCCTCGATAGGGTACGGAAAAAAGGTTTTTTATTATCAGTTTCCTGTTTTTATTTTATGTTAATATTGTTAAAATAAGATCCATTTAAACTAAAGGTGTACAAAAATAAAAGGTAAATTCTGAGTAATGTTTCAAACAAGAATACAAGAAAAATGCACTTATGTTAGGTCTTATATTACACTGAGACTGGAATTAAATGAATTTTTCTTTAACACATATAGTTTACAGAGGATAGATTTCATGATTTCTTGTTTAAAAGGAAAAAACCTATTAACAGTACATTTATGCATTTGGTAGACGCGTTTATTAAAGGAGTAGTTCAGAAAAAGGTAAAACAGAAAAAGGTAAAACAGCGATGTAGAACCATTTTGACATTGAAAGAGAAAATGAGATGGGAGTTTTTCAGCCTGCCCTAACTGTATTGACCCGGATTACACAGAGTATGCATGCGCATCGCAGAGCTAGACAAGATGAGCATTTGAGGTTAAAAAGTATATAATTTTTATTTTTGAGAATGGCCGATCATTTAAATAAGGCCCTTATTCCTTGGCTGGGATCATTTAGAGCCCTTTGAAGCTGCCTTTAAACTGCATTTTGGACGTTCAAACTTGCGGGCACCACTGAAGTCCATTATATGGAGATAATTCCTGAAATGCTTTCCTTAAACATAATTTCTTTATGACTGAAGACAGAAAGGCATGAACATCTTGGATGACAATGGGGTGAGTACATTAACTGTAAATTTTTGTTCTGAAAGTGAACTACTCCTTTGTCAGTGCCTGATTCCCTAGAAATCGAACCCATGACCTTGGCATAGCACCATGCTATAGGCAAGGCAAGGCAATTTTATTTCTAGACCACATTTAAAACAGCGACTGCTGACCAAAGCGCTCTACAGTAAAAGCATAACTTCACAGAAACATATACCGACAACATAAAATATTAAAAGAATTAAACAAAGTTAAAAGAATAAAACACATCCCCAACAATCCAAAATAATAAAATTTTTTGTTGTAGAAAAAATAAACTGAAACCAAGACATGTTCTGTGGAAAAGTCTTATTTTTGTACACCTTTTAGTTTCTCGAATAAATTTATTTCTCTTTAAGAAAGACAAAAAATGATTTAATAATATGTATTTTTACAGTGCATTACTTCCTCGCTGATCGCTGATCCATTGATTTTTCTCCTTTTCATGCTCTTTTGGGCCTCAGTGCATTCAGCACCTCGGTAAAATTGATCTAGGAAAGCTGTATTTTTGCTAACTCATTCTACAGGAGCAGATTGTAAAAGAAGCAGTGCAACAGCAGTTCTCTAGGGAATGGAGTACGGTTATCGGTCTGATTAACAGTGAACTTGCAGCCGGAGGATGTTTCTTAAGGATGCAGACAGCTGTTCAACCTTCCCCTGAGAGGAGAACTGATGGGGTTCGGCCTCACTGAGAAAAAAGGGAAACCTTGCATGATTAAACCGAATATTACATTTATTTAAAGTTTGATAAAGTCTTATTAATCTTTAATGCTCTTACATCATCTATTCAGCGATAATTAGCACCCTTTCTCAAGCTGAAGGCGCACTGACTCACGTACATTAGCTCTGTGCTGCTTCTGCTGAATGAAGGACGTTTGATTGACACGTTCCTCGACTGCTTTGTTTCTGCTGTCAACTCGGGAGGAAGTGAACGTGTGTACAGATGCTGTCTGTCAAAAATCATGTATTTTGGAGCCTAAATAAGCTGTTCGAGAAACGGTTCAGCCGAAAAATGAAAATTCTGATAACATTTATTCAACCCTCCTTTCATTTCAAACCTTTCTTAGAGCACAAAAGGCGATGTTCTGGTTGCTGTTTTCAATGTAATTACAATTAATTGGCACTGGACCTTTCAAGTTGGAAAAAAAAGACACGCACAAAAGTGTTCTGTGCACAAATTTCCAAGCAATTGAATGTCTTTGGTTGAAAAACAGCTTATAGAAGGCAAAATAAGTAAATAATAATGACTTAAAACTGGGTTTGGAATGAGATAATGATGTGGTTTTCATTCTTGCATCAACTTAAAACTTTGGTAAGCATTAGAGACTTCTTACAACCCAAATTTTTGAACGTTAGTGTATTTAGAAAATTGATTTCACTGCTCCAGTCATTTTGTCTTGAACTTTCTTCTTATTTGTGCTCCAGTCATTAAGTCTGAGGTTTGATTAAAATAATGTTCCATAAAACGGTCACATATGACTTCCACATCTGGCAAAAAGAGCTTGTAAGTGAAGGTGTGAACAAAAACGTTAAGTGCTACTTCTGTTGTTCTGTTACTTAAGCTCTCCACACCTTTTCCCTCTCTTTTCCTGTCTTTTCTCTCAGCAGTCTCTTCTGGTTGTGTCTGTTCCTCTCAGCAGCCCTCCATCCATCCCCTTGGGTCTCCTTACATTCCTGTAGTGATAAGTCACTCCTGGCTCTTATTTCCCACCGCTACCCCTGTAGAAAACACACTCCAGACAAACACACATGGACATGGTTATGTGTACCAGAGGCCATGTAATTCGACCAGCTTCCTTTTGATTTCAACCCTCCCCTTTCCTTGGATCAAACATGCATAGTTTGAGTCGCTGTTGGTTCAATCAAGGTTCAATCAAGGTTCAGTGCCAGTCTGTTTGGCTTATGGTCCTCACCCCAGTAGAAATGTCCTCAAGGTATTATTTGTACCTCTGAAAGAAGAGATCACAGGTATGCAAGACCACCTACTCCCACAATTCAATACAACAAAAAAAGACCTTCATTCTGTGTGGGCAGATAGAAAGGTTATTCTGAATGGAGAGTGTTTTTTGTTGAAGCAAGCTTGTGTCTCGCTTAAAGGAAAAGATTTTAAGTTTAATCAAGTTTGGGGTCAGTAAGATTTTTTTATACTTCATTATATTAATCTTTTATTATTATTGATATAAGTAATAATATCTTATTATTAAATTAAATTAATCAAACTGACAGTAAAGTTTTTACATTGTAAGAAAAATTCTATTTAGAAAAAAAGCTTTTCCTTTTATTAAACTCTTTTTTCATGCTCAAAAAATGTAGCATGGTTTCTACGAAAATATGTTTTCAACATTGTTAAAGAGCAACAAATGAGCATATTAGAATAATTTATGAATAATTATTTGACTGGAGTAATGACTGCTAAATGATAAATTGAAATACAAAATGTTATTTTTTTAATTGTAGTATTATTTCACATTATTACTGTTTATATTTGATCAAATAAATACAGGCTTGGTGAGCCAAAGAGACTTCTTTTAAAAAACAAGAAATAATAAATAATAAAATCTACCAAACTTTGGAATTGTCATGTATTTTAAAAATGTTTATTTTTGCTTGTACTTACGACATTAAATTTAATCAGGGCTGGTCGGTATGGCCAAAAAAGTTATCACAATACCATTTTTCATATCAGTCAATACTGATAATTATCATGATAAATTTTTAACTTTTATTTCTTTCAAGTTTTTAGCTCATAAGTGAAAGTTACAACATTACAAACACTTCATATTTTTGAATTCTTTACACTTTTCCAGTCATTTTTCCAGTCCGAAAAATGTATTTCTTAGTTTCTGCATTTTCTAATGAGTGATATTGTTTTAAATCATGAATCAGGTTTGTGTTGCCTGACTTTGAGGCGTTCTTCAACACAGTTTGCAGTGCATATAATAATTACAAATTTTTACTTAATAGTTACAATAATATTACATATTTTTGCCTCTTAGGAATGCACATTTGACAGTAGCTTGAGTAGAAGTACAGTAGTAGTAGCTTGAGCTACTAAAACCTAATTTTTATATGGCAAAATTTAAGTATTCTTACTGTTTGAGTTTAATTAAAATTAACCATTGGTCTTCCATAGTAGCAAACATTTAGATCATGATATCCACAGTTTAAACCACACATATAACACCTTAACACCATGATAAAAATGTAACTAGATTATATAAAAAATGTGCGGAAGCTTCTAAATCAAATAGAGAAAGACTTGGTAAGTTGGAAAGGGTGCAATATTTTGACAAACTAACAGTTAGTTAACAAACTAATGTTAAAGGTGGTAAAGATACGTGCGAGTAGTTTTAATTAAGATATTAAAATAAATAAATAAAATAACAAATATGAGTGTCAAGATTCTTGCCCTGGAAATTCTGGTTCAGTTTGGCCAACCACAAACGCCTTTTGTTCCTCAGACAGTCTTCTGCACTCTTTTTCTTGATTTGGTATAACTTTTGGCAGTCTGTAAGCACTCCAAATGTTTTCCCAGTCCAACTGATTAGTACAACCCAAAACATGACAATAATTGATCATTTTCAGCAGTAATAAACAGCAAAATATGTGAGTTTAATCCGTTTCAGTGGCATTGTTTACAATCAGTGCTGCCAATATGACCGATTGATGACGCTTCGTGAAAACACTCTGTATCTACTGTAATTATATACCATTACTCCTTTAATACATGTCTTCATTAATAAAATAATAAAATTTGATGTGATTATCTCACATTTCTGCCACAATCCCATGGTGCAATTAGTGTTACTACAGTAAATCCATGGTAAATAATGGCGATTTGTATATTGAAAAGCTTGTTAGTCAGTGACGTTTCATCTGACTTTAAACTAGTATAAATCACTGAGTCATAAATGTTCTTCACTGAATTCAAGCTCTTCACACTGGATCTCACAGCGCTGGTTAGTAGTAGTGACACTGCCGTTTGAACTTTGAGCTGATCAGATAAACTTCCGTGTGGCGCTTTAAACGATTACACTCTTAAAAATAAAGGTGCTTCACGATGCCATAGAAGAAATGCAAAAAACATAAAGAACCTTTAACATCTGAAGAACCTTTCTGTTTCACAAAAGGGTTATAAAAAGGTGAGAAAGAGATTGTTGTTTGAAGAACATTTCAAACATTTCTTCTATTGCATCACTGTGAGGAAACTTTTAAAGAACCTTTATTTTTAAGAGCGTAGCGCTGTTTCGTTTCGCTTTTTCCGCACAAGCATTTTTGAACTCATGTTATTGTGCTATTCAGGAAAATCACATAATATATCACAATAATTATCGTTTTATCTCCCAGCCCTAAATTTAATTGTATTTTGAAAAAATGTGGTATGAAACCACAAAACCATGTGAAACCAACTTGATTTTTAATAACTGAATGCCATTTTTAGTTTGTTTTAACCTAGATTTCTGTGTTTCTTTTGTCGTCATCCATGATCATACCAGCTCAAACTGGTCAAGCTGTTTTTGGAACCTGCTAGCTGGTTGACCAGCTCATAACCAGCATCTTTGTTCTACCAGCTTAAGCTGGTTTTTCCAGCAAGGAGAGATGGCTGGTGCTCCAGGGCCTTGTGCAACCACAACTCGCCCTTGATTGTCCTTGACCCTAATTCAGATCTGTGGGTTGTATGACTCTGAATTCTATTTGGGACACTATTTGCTCTGACTTCAGATCACGTCTGCCATTAATTTAGGGGTAATGCTACTGAGGACCTAAAACTGTCACATTCAATCCATTTCCTTGGATTGATTCAACTGGTTAAAAAAAGCCTAGAGGTGAAAAACGACGAGTCTCTCCTGAGTACGGCTCATTTCAGCAAACCAATGAATTGTTCTCTATAATTATTTCCCTTTGCCCCATTAACCATGTGTGTGGTAAAGGTGATAGCATAAATGTAGGCTAAAACACATTTGTTTTGATCAACATGGCCTCAGATAACAAAACGTGCCAGCGGGTGAATCACTAGTGCTGCTGTTATAACAGCATCTCTGCGGCTTGACAGCAACAGCTGTGTTGATTTATTATTTTATTTAGAGCCTCACATGTTGTAATTTCCACAACAGTATAATTGCTTTTGTGTGCTCTTGATATGAATTGACAGTCTGCTCTGAATGAGTGGTGTTTAGCGTCTTTAAGTGGATTCTCTCCAGGTGCTAAAGTGCTTGTGACTGACTCATATTTTTTCGCTTGAAGCGACCGGTGCTGTGCAGTTTGCCTGAGCGCACTTTTGAGAACTTGTCAATCATGTTTTCTCGTCTGTATTTAAATCATAATGGTGGCGAGGGCCCTTTGGGTCTTGTTGAAAACTATGCGGTGCACTCGCACAAAATGTGACTAGTTACTTGCTTTAAACCGTTTACTGAAGTGCATAAGTGCTCTTTCTCGTTCTCTTTCAGTCGTGCTGAAGTGGGCTGCCAGTATTTCATCTACAGTATAATCCTCTACAGTTTTAACATTGTGCCCTGGCAGTCTTTTGAGCTCAACTATTAGATGTTCTTCTCAAGGTTCTTTTTAGTAACCAGTGGGACTCCATTATAAAATATTCCTTCACTTTCCTCCTACTGTTAGGTTGCCATACGACTGAATTTAGCTTTACCAGTCTGCCCAAGGGATTGTGGGGAGATTATTGTTGGTCTCTCTCCACTGGAGAGGACCTGAGGCTGATGTTTCAGCTTGTTTACCAGTTGAATCTCTGTGAAAGAGCAAATGGTGGATTGTAAGCACTTTGTTCGTTCACTAGTGCATATGTGTGGTGGTGGTGGTGGTAGTAATCGGGCATGGCTTATCCTTGATAAAACTGATGTGAAGTAAATCTGTATTGCAGGCCAGATTTTAGTGCCGCATTTCTGATGAGATGAAGATAAGAATTTTCAATGTTTAACATAATTATTTAATTTGATACTAGTTTGTTATATGACTAAGTTTGACTTGAATTTAAAACTTTTTTTTTTCTTTTTTTCTTTTCTGTCAGTATGAAGTTTTTAGTTTAGTTTAGTAAGTTTTATTTATTTATTTATTTATTTATTTTTTTAAGTTTCACCAAGGGTGTATTTATTTAATAAAAATACAATAAAAACAGTAATATTGTGAAATATTACAGTTTGAAATAACTGTTTTTATTTTAATGTTTTAAAATGTAATTACATTTTCAGAGGCCTTCAGAAATCATTCTAATATGCTGATTTGATGCTATTAGATTTTCTTTTTATTATTTTTTTGTTAACGTTGTTGACACTGGTTGTGTTGATACAGTTTTCGTGGAAACATTACTTTTTTCAGTCTTTTTTTTTTTTTTATTTTATATTTATATAAAATAAAATATATTATACACAAATTCATATTTATTAATTCAAAATATATTTATACACAAATTCAGAAGTACAGCGCTAATTAAAAATTGATTTTCAGTGGTTTCCACCACTGAATAAAAAGTAATTGCAATTAGCTCACAATTCTGACAATTTTTTTTTTATTGCAGTTGTGAGTTTGTCTCGCAATCCTGATTTTTTTTTTTTCCCCCTCAGAATTGTGCGCTAGAACTCACAATTGTGAGTAATAAAGTCAAAATTGCGAGATATAAATTGGCAATTTTGACTTTTTTTCCTCACAATTGTGTGATACAAACTCCCAGCTGGAAGTCAGAATTGTGAGATATAAATTTGCAATAACGAGAAATAAAGTCAGAATTGTGAGATGTAAACTTTAAATTTAAAGTTTAATTTATATCTCACAGTTTCTTTTGTTGAATATTTTTATTTTAAATCTCACAATTCTGTCATAACTTGCATTTCAGATCTTTTTCTCTGAATTGCATGATGTAAGTTCACAATTCTGAGAAGTAGTCAAAATTGCAATTAAAGTCAAAATTGTGACTTTTTTCTTTATATCTCATAATTCTAACTTTATAACTCGCAATTGTGAATTTATATCTTGCAATTTTGACTTCATAACTCATATATATATATATAATTATTTAATTTTGAAAACTGAATAAGATTTTATTTGTCATTAGTGTTTATTCTTTAGATTAGATGGGTTTTTATTCTTAAATGTATAGCTGCCTGTTTATTCTAGGAAGGGGTCACTTATATTTGACTCATATTTAGATTGTAAGAGTTATTAAACATCAAACCAGAGCTTTTAATGCAGATACTATAATGGTGAAGTATTTAAACACACCATCCACTTTCCTCCTCCCCACAGACATAGTTTACATCATTTGCATGACTGCTCCTCCTGTCATTCATGATGCAAAAAAGGTGGATTCATTTCACAGAATGCAGATATGACTTGGACCGAGAGAAACCGAGGACTTGGAGAGATATGCATGTATGAAAATAAGTGTTTTGCCCTCTGTTTGCATTACTTTTATAAATATTTGCAGGTACACAGTTCTGCAACCCAGTTGGCATCCATATTTATTTCATCTCAGCCGGCTGGTCATGAGTGGCAGTGTGATGTTCCCATAGCAACCCTGCTGTTTGGTTAATGACTGTTCTGCTGTTAAATGGCTTGGGAAGACTGACGGCAGGCGAGACAAGAAAGCAGGAGCTGCAAAAAAATATGATGCAGGAGAAGAGAGAAAATATGCTGTTGCATCTTAGGGATAACTCGATTATTTTGGTGGATTTGTTTACCAGATTCGTTTTGCATGTAAATGAAGGATGCCTTCCAGAAAAGTACTTTCTCCTATGCATCATATCTCATTAAAACTAACAAAAAGTTCCAAGCTTTAAATCAAACATACATTCAGGTGGATATTCGGTCCAATGAGGAGTCATTATCGCTTAACTCTAAAAGCACTTTGATTGACATTGATCTGACTCCACCCACTGAGCTCAGGGCCTCTGCAGTGAGGGCTGCTGGGATAGAACAGATGGACTGAATCAGATAACGTTGTAGGTGGATTCTGGCTTCAATACTGAGAAGAAACAGCCAATACTAGAGTTATGAACCCTGTGTAGGTATAATAGAAAACAGGCCTACACACACCTTCATCGCCCATGTACTGTTTTATCATACAGTCTTATGAAATTTTGTGCTGGTGAATTTCATTTCTTTTCATTTGCCATAATAGTACCATGTTCAAAAAAGGCCTCTTCCATTGTATTTTACCGTATAAACACGCTTACCATCTTGGTTGTGTGGCAATAAGATGTTTCTCTAATGTGACTTTCCCACATTAATTTTCCATTACCCCCCTCCAAATCCACTGCACACTTGTTAGGGGGGGTCTGTTAAAACTCACTGGGCAAGGGAGATGTGGTGTTTTAAAAAAAACAAGTGATTTTAATATTATATTTTGTGTTTTTATTTTTGTACTATTTTTTTTTTTTTTTCATCCTGTATTTTAAGTGGGCACTTCCTCCCTTGCCTCCTCCTTGGAAACGCCCCTGTCTCATATGTCTTGGAAGTACTGTATGATGGAAACGTTTTGGATCACACTGTGGCTCATCCTTTAGTTTAATGCTTGTAAATTTATTCCACATTTTGCCCTCTCTTCATTTCTTAATATCACAGAGCGTAAAACTAAGTGCGTGTTTCAGAATTGAAGCTAGCCTCAGCATTCTAGGTTAAAGAAACCAGATTAAAGTTAAAGCAGGTAAATCCAGGCCGTGACCAAGCGGGAGCCAATGAGAGACTGACTTTTGTGAATCGCATTGGACCCTGGGGGACAGAAGCGCTGAAGGGGAATCAGGAGGAGTAGCGAGAGATATTGAGCGGAGGAATGCGGCTTTAGATGGTTTCCAGGAACCCCTGAGCTCCCCAATCTCTGTCACACTCGCTGTTTTAGACACACATCCTCCAGGGGATGGACTAGGCTTGGTGTCTCTGACCAGCATTGTCTCTTTCACATAGCATCTCATCTTACTTTTCCAGTGTGCTCACCCTGGGTAAGCAGCAGTGTTAGAGCCAGTTTTACTAACAGCTTGCGCTAGCGCGAACTGTCTTTTGGCATTAAAATTGTATTGTCAGGTTTTACTAAAGACGTGCAGTGATCAATTAGAGCTGAAAAGGCTTATTTTTGCGCCTGACTTTAATGAATATGCATTTGTAGGAGTTTCCCTTTCAGACGCTAAATTTATAGGAGGAAAGTATTCAAATGAATCATGTTTGCACCCGTCAAATTACTGCCATTTGTGCCATTATTTAATGTCTTAAACTATTTTGCGCTTGAAATGGCTGCAGTTATTGTTGCTAGGTGGAGGCACCGCAGAGAGCGCGTGATAGAAGGGATAGGATTTTTTCCACATGTATTAATTTATTTGGAATGCCAGAAGAACACATTATCCGAACATATCGTTTGGCAAGCCATGTTATTTTTAGTTTGCTTCAGGAAATAAAAGACGACTAGGAACCCTCAACTAGGAGTCACGCTATACCAAGTCTAGCAAAACTTCTTTTTCAACATACTGTGGCTTCTTTATTTCTTTATTCTTTGTTTGCTACTATACTAGTTTGCGCTGTGCTTGGTATATTGTGTTGGTCGATATGTAAGTCAGACGTTATGTCTGTGTTCTTTATTTTCACATTGTATTAATATCCACAAGACGAATTTTCCCCTCCCATGCGGTGCTCTTGCACTAATTTGCCCTGTTTAGTAAAACTGACACATAATCTCGTAAATGAACAAAAATGTTCATTAACAAGGGGTTTATTGATGTCTTTGACATCACTTTGTTGTTAAATGTTGATTTTGATGTTTAATACTTGACTGAATGTTTGGATGATTTTGCACTTGCTTCTTAACCAAACGCTTTTTTCTGTCAAGTAAAATTAGATGCCATTTCAGTAAAACTGACTGAAAATAATGAATATGACATTGAATACTGGCTAAATTTAATGGAATGTTCTGGGTTCAATACAAGCTTATTGAACAAAAACAAAAAAAAAAACAAAAAAAATTACATGCCTTTTGAATGAAAATGAAAATTCTGTCATGATTTTCTTTCATTCATTCATTCATTCATTCATTCATTCATTCTATCTTTATGTCTGCCTGTCTATTTGTTTGTTTGTTCTTTTAGGGCTGTACAGGTTGGCCCAGAATTTTGTGATTTATATGTCAGTTTGACTATAATGGTAGTAATGTAATATTTAACTGTAAAATTAATTATTATTGATGCAACCGTAAATGTACAATTCTAATGTTTATGCAGACTTCATTTCTTTATTTTAAATGCTTTAAACATTCTTTAAAGCCTTCACCCTTAAGCCATCCTATGTGTATATGACTTTCTTCTTTCAGATGAATACAGCTGGAGTTGTATTAAAAAATGTCCTGGCTCTTTCATGCTTCATAATAGAAGTGAATGGCTGTTGAGATTTTGAAGTCCAATGAAGTGCGTCCGTCCATCATAAAAAGTACTCCACATGGCTCCGTGGGGTTATTAAAGGCCTTCTGAAGTAAATTGATGCGTTTGTGAACATAAAAATATTTTAACGTACGCACGTTAACAAGAGAGTGGTGTTCCAGTGGATGACGGAAGACGTGCGTGAATCTACTGACGAACATGGAAGCACAGAGGATTGAGCAAAACAAAACACTGGTCACAAATTAGAAGTACAAAACGAGGATTTGTAAAGAAAAGCTGTAGTGGCAAATAATACACAGAGCCGTAAATCACTGACAAGCTACGCAAAATCGCGCTCATAATCGCAGCTTGTCAGTGTCTGTGTATTAATTGCCGCTCCAGCTGAATGCACGTGATGGAGATTTACTACTAATCAAAGTACTGGCTTTACTGACAAACTCTTCTGACAATCGCATGCAATTTATCGTGCAGCCCTACTTTGTTCTCATTAGACTAGCATATTGTCTTATGCTTACATCCTACGTCATCTACTGGAACGTCACTTTCTTGTGAATGAGGGTACGACAGTTTACGGTTTAGAAACGCATTGATTCGCTTCAGAAGGACTTTATTAAATCCCTGGAGCTGTGTGGAGTACTTTTCATGTTGGATGGATGCACTTTATTGGACTTCAAAATCTCAACGTCCATTCACTGCCATTATAAAGCTTAAAAGAGCCAGGACCTTTTTATACAACTCCAGTTGTATCCGTCTGAAAGAAGAAAGTCATACACAACTAGGATGAGTAAATCAAGAGGTAGTTTTCATTTTGGGGTGAACTATCCCTTTAACAAATTATATTAAACCCAGAATGTTCATTCTAAAGGATATTTTTGTCAAAAGGCAAAAACTGTTACTAAAAAAAAAAGTAGGGACTGATGGAAAAGAGAATCTCCCCAGTGCTGCATCATTAAGTTGTCTGTGTTCATCCCCAGTGACTGTACAGGAACCTGGGGGGTCTGTGTGGCCCTGTACATGTTAATGGATGATGCTGCTGTTACTCACATCCCCTCTGGTCCTCCTCACGCACTCCTCTCTGCAAAAGAGGCCAGTATTTGGTGGTCTGTGTGGTAGTAAATCAACCCTAGCTGTTCCATTAACTGGATTTGTGGGTGGTCTAATACCCAAGAGTAATATCTTAAACAAAGCTTTTTAGCCTTGTAGTTCATTTTGGGAATGTGTGTATTTGTGAGTCTGGTAAGAGTGCCACGGGTAATGACTATATTTGAACCGGTGAATGGTGCTTTCAATCAGAGCTTGCACTTTGAGCTCAGACTCGTATCCTGAAGCTGGTTTGCAAAAATAGGCTATTGGATGAAACACAGGTCATTGGGTTTGTACACCGGGCAGTGGCTGTAACAGGCACAGTATTGAAAACCTTCCTTTCGTGTTGCCTAGCAACCTCGCCCAAAAAGTTGCCCCGTGTATCATCACCTTAAGACACAGAGCTACATGTTTTCTTCTCTTGCAATTCCGGTTTGCGATTCTCCCGCCTGTTGCTTTGGATTATTGTGTGGTTTTAGTGACTTTAGGCATCTCTTCACTTTATTGTTTCAGCATTACTGAATTCTTTTGTCTGACAGGCATATTACCTCATATTGCATCAGCGCAGTTTGTGATAGCAAACTAGTCAGTCTGGAGTGAAAAGACTTCTTGCACGTGTGCACACCTGGAATATGCTCATATGCTTCAAGGTTGAGCATGCAAGTTCCCTTCCTCTATAGAATAACTTTTTTAAAAAAACTTTTTTTTTTTTTTTTTTTTTTTTCAAATATCTCATAAAAATCTCCTTTTAGTTTCCAGCAAGAAAGTAATTGTAAATCATACATACTTTTTGCACACGGTAATAAAAAGTGCAAGTGTTTGTGATTTATTTTTATTTTATTTTAAAAATCTGTTAATTGAGTAATTAAAGGATAAGTCCACTTCCAAAACAAAGATTCACATATAATTTACTCACCCCCTTGTCATCCAAGATGTTCATGTCTGTCTTTCTTCAGTCGTAAAGAAATTGTTTTTTGAGGAAAACATTTCTGCATTTTTTTCCATATAATAGACTGGTATGGTGCCCAGATTTTGCACTGCCCAAAAGGCAGTTTAAATGCGGCTTTAAACGATCCCAGTCGAGGAAGCAGGGTCTTATCTAGCGAAACGATCAGTTATTTTCTGACACAAGACAGTTAGGGTATGTCGAAAAACTCAAATCAAAAATCATTTCAAAATCATCCTACATTGCTGCAGAAGTTCTGACCGAGTCTTTGCAAAGTGAACATGCAAAGATGATCAAACACCCTTAACAAAAAAGATAAAACAGTGATATAGGACGATTTTGAAGTTGAGGGAGAACATGAGATGGGAGTTTTTCGACATACCCTAACTGTCATGAACCGGAAAAAAACAAAGTTCAGGCAGAGTAACACAAGACGAGCGTGTGGAAGTAAAATTTAAACTGCATTTTGGAAGTTCAAAATCGGGGCATTTCATATCAGACAGTTATATTGAGAAAAACTGCATTTGGGATGTTTTCCTCATTTAAAACATTTTGGAATTTCTTTCCAGATATGAAGAAAGAAAGACATGAACATCTTGAATGACAAAGGGGTTAGTACATTATATGTGAATCTTTGTTTTGGAAGTGGACTTCTCCTTTAAGTTACCTTACTGGAGAAAAAAATATAATATTACATTATTTTTATAATTTAGCTGTAAAATACTGTCAAATTTCTGGTTTTGCAAGTAAAAACTACCAGTTATAATGTATGTTGGAAACAGAAAAATTAATTAAGTTCTTGCATGACACATGATATGAATATATTTTAAATCATTACATTTTCATATTATTTAGGTAATGCTTATCCTGATAATGCTTTGTCTTTGTGAGTACTCTGTAAAAAACAATTTGTTAAGTCAACTTAAAATAATTTGTTACACGGCTGCCTTAAAAAAAAAAAGTTTATACAACTTGAAATGTTAAGTTATAACTAAGTGACAACTTGGATATATAAGTTGATTCAACTTAAAATTTTAAGGCAGCTGAGTTACTTACCCAGCTTTTAAGTTTAACAAACACAAATATCTAAGTTGTTACTTAATACAACTTAACATTTCAAGTTGACTAAACTTATTTGAGTTGACTGAACTTAAAAATTTAAGGCAGCAGTGTAACCAGATTTTTTTAAGCTGACTCAACATATTGTGTTTTTTGTTTTTTACCTTGCATGACCCTGTGCATCTTCAATTAGATGCTATTTACACTATATACAAGTGCAAATAGATTCTATCTACACTGTTAAAATAGCAGGATTTTCTGCTATTTATAATATAATATAATATAAAATATATAATAATATATTAGAATATAAAAACAGTATGCAATAATAACATTGAGTGAAAATTATAGTTTTAATTAAAATGGATGCTGCCTTAATGGGACAATAAGCCTTCCCTACACTTACCGTAACCCTAACCGATACTTTTTCAACTTTTCGATTATTTCCTTCATTTTTATTGAAAATAAATCCCTTTCCAAAATGATAAGAGATTTAAAAAAGGAAGAAAAAAGTTTGCAAACGGTGGATTCGAACCCGGGTTGATCACGCAGAAAACAGTATGGCACATTTATGGCACAGTATGGCTTGACCATCTGATGTTCAATGATTGTCTTTTGTATTGTTGACTAGCCTAATCACATGTTGGTGGGCGGGGTTAGTGTAAATGGCCTCTGCCAACAAGTCAGGCTATTTGCACTTGGTGTAAATAGAAACTTTGTAATAAAATATAATTACAACTGAAATATGAAGTTGTAAAATATACAAACAGTAATATGACATTCTTTAAAGGATAAGTTCACTTTCAGAATAAAAATTTCCTTATAATTACTCACCCCCATGTCATCCAAGATGTTCATGTCTGTCTTTCTTTAGTCGAAAATAAATTAAGGTTTTTTAAAAAAAAAAAAAACACTCCAGGATTTTTCTCCAGTTAGTGGACTTCAGTAATGGATCAGTAGGTTGAAGGTTTAAATTGCAGTTTCAGTGCAGCTTCAAAGGGCTCTACACGATCCCAGCCAAGGTTTTATCTAGTGAAACAATCTGTCAAGATTTATACACTTTTTAGCCACAAATGCTATGCACACTAGTACTCCTCCAACTTTAAAAATTGAAGGCAACTACACAATGCGTGAAGTCGAGTGAAGATGAGCTTTTATGGCTAAAAAGTACACTCTGAAAAAATGAAGGTGCTTCACGATGCCATAGAAGAACGTTTCTTGATTAAATAGTTCCATAAAGAACCTTTAATATCTGAAGAACCTTTCTGTTTCACAAAAGGTTCTTTGTTGTGAAAGAAGGTTCTTCAGATTTTAAAAAGGCAAGAAAAAGATGGTTCTTTAAAGAACCTTTGACTGAATGGTTCTTTGTGGAACCAAAAATGGCTTCTATGGCATCGCACCTTTATTTTAAAGAGTGTATATACATTTTTATTTTTTTATTTTTTAGAAAATGACAGATTGTTTTGCTATAGAAGACACTTATTCCTTGGCTAGGATCGTGTAAAGCCCTTTGAAGCTGCACTGAAACTGCGGTTTGGACCTTCAGCCTGTTGGCTCACATTGAAGTCCTCTATATGGAGAAAAATCCTGGAATGTTTTCCTCGAAAACCTTAAATTCTTTTTGACTAAAGAAAGACATGAACATCTTGGGTGACATGGGTGTGAGTAAATTATCAGGAAAATTTTATTCTGTAAGTGAACTAATCCTTCAAAAGCTAAAACATTGTCACAGTATTTTTAACATATAGCTACTCATTTTTTTTAAACTGTTTAATTGTTAACTTAACAGGATAGTTTGTCATTTTTACAGTAAACAGACTCTAACTGACAGTTTAATACAGATACCCCTATTTTTATTTCAAATGAATCGATTGTTTCTAATTCTCATCTCATCATGCATGCATATGATTTTTAGCTCTTAGTGACTGTGCTGATTTAACAGCCATCTCTCTTGTTTTGTAGCCCCCAGAGTGAGCAGCGCTTTAGCTGTGTCTCTCTTGTGGTTTGTTAGATAAGATGTAGGTGAGGGGCAAAGCTCTCCTGTGGGGTCTCTCGCTCTCTGCGGAGAGAGATTCTCTCACCAGCTGACACTTCAAGGGATTCGCAATCTTCTCACCCACATCCCGAGAGAAACTCCTGTCTCTGTGAGACGTGGGGAAAAGAGAGAGAATATCTCTGTCAGGCAGACTGAGAGTATTTTTAATGTTTGGATTAGGGTGGATGGATTCATATAGTTATGAATATGATGATAAAATAACAGATTTATTTGGCTGTCAGGTTTGTCTTTGAATTTCAGTGTAATTCATATAATCTTATACAGTGTATATTGGCTATTTGTGACCCTGGACCACAAAACCAGTCTAAAAGTAGCACGGGTATATTTGTAGCAATAGCCAACAATACGTTGTATGGGTCAAAATGATCAAATTTTCTTTTAGGCCAAAAATCATTAGGATATTAAGTAAAGATCATGTTCCATGAAGATGTTTTGTAAATTTTCTACCATAAATATATCAAAACTTAATTTTTGATTAGTAATATGCATTGCTAAGAACTTAATTTGGACAACTTTAAAAGCGATTTTCTCAATATTTAGATTTTTTTTGCACCCTCAGATTGCAGATTTTAAATAGTTGTATCTCCAAATATTGTCCTATCCTAACAAACCATATATCATGGTATAATGTGATGTATATGACTGGTTTTGTGGTCCAGGGTCACATTTGAGCTCTATATGGGAAAGCTTTCTGTTGTCTTATTCCTACATGTAACAGTGTTATCGTAGTATTATTTATAGAAGATAATATTTAGAATTTCTTTTTTAATGCAGTTTTCATTGCAGTTTTAGTTTTAGTTTTTTATACTAATATTTTAATGTCTCTGCTCAGCTTTTATTTCAGTTTTAGTAATTTTAGTACTTAGACGTACTTTTTTCCGTTAGTTGCCACGTCATCTTTTCTAATTTGTAATTTTTAAATCTTATATACACCAGTAAAGTTTAAGATTTAATTAACAACACTGAATGCAAAGTGGGGATCCATATGGATCATATGCTTTTTCCAAAATCTCTTCATCTCCTCCAGCTGTTTCCCAGCTTTCCTTTCATCTCGATTACAGCTGAGTTATGTGGCGATACAGCTTTAAATGAAATGAAACTCCATTGTTTCAGCGTTTCCTTAATTGCCCCTTTCCACCAAATGTCATTCTGGAGAAATCTGGCATCAGCTGCAGGGCTGTTCAAAAAGAAATAAACTAGATGTAAAGTCTATTTGATTCTCTTTGCCAGGGTCTTAAAACCCCAAACAGTCTTGTTTACTGTGGGGAGGAAGGGCTTCATTGCCTTCGTTCACAGACTTAACAACTAAAAAAACCTCCTGATGAACAAACAAGGCGAACAGCCTGTAAAATTTAGAGACTCGAGGGCCTTTTAACCTCATTTTTACAATGGAAGTTTAAACACATTAATCTATAATATTTGTCCCTTCTTCTAAAACCATCACATCCTCCCTAATCTCTCTCCTAATGCCTCTTTCTCTCCCCACGTCTCCAGAAGAGCACAGCAGGAAGAGTAACCTTGTGGAAAATGACATTATGTGAAGTAAAGTGTCTATAATTTCAATGTGGATATGGTTGAATGAGCTCTGTCTTAAGCATGTGTTTTATGCTAATATGGAGATTACCTCTGTAATTGCTCTTACAACACTCACTGCATATTACTGGAGTTTTAGACTTGAATGGAACTGAAGGAATGTCGAGGGTGGATTATGATATGATGATACAGGCCAAGACAAATGAATACACTGCTTCGTAACTGGGTATTTAACAATCACAGATCTACGGTGTATAGGAATACATGTATGTGTGCATCTGGGTGTTGTGTATGTTGTCAAAAGTTTACATACACCTTGCAAAATCTGCAAAATGTTACTTATTTCACCAAAATAAAAGTTGTCATAAAATTCATGTTATTTAGTACTGACCTAAATAAGATATTTCACATAAGACAAAATAATAGTTGAAAAAATAATAGTTAAATTTATAAAAATTACCCTGTTCAAAAGTTTCCATTCCCTTGATTCTTAATACTGTGTTGTTACCTGAATGATCCACAGCTGTGTTTTTTCATGAGTCCCTTGTTTGTCCTGAACTGCCAGCTGTTCTTCAGAAAAAGCCTTCAGGTCCCACAGATTCTTTGGTTTTTCAGCGTTTTTGTATATTTGAACCTTTTCCAACAATGACTATGATTTTAAGACCCATTTTGAGAGACTCACTGATGCTTCAGAAGGAAACACAATGCATTAAGAGCTGGGGGGTGAAAACTTTTTGAATTTGAAGATCAGAGTAAATTTAACTTTTGTCTTCTGGGAAACATGTAAGTATTTTCTGTAGATTCTGAAAGGCAGTACTAAATGGAAAAAAAAAGATATTTAGGCAAAATAAGAGTCTTCATTTTGTTCAAAAGTTTTCAATCCCTGGCTCCTAATGCATCATGTTTCCTTCTGAAGCATCAGTGAGCATTTGAATCATCTGTAATAGTTGCATAAAAATCCCTTAACTGTCCTGAGTATGAAAAGATGGATCTTTTGCACCCGAATGACTTTTATATGTCTTTTATATTTATATCATCTGATGTAGTTAATATCACATGAAGAGTACAGTTTTTAAATGATTTTATAAAACAGTCCAATAAACAAGAAGTTAATATTAATTGACTTACATTTTAGACAAAACAGTTCCTGTTTCATCAACGAAAACAGTTTCAAACAACAGATTGATTACTGAATCAATTGGCCATTTGAACAAATTGGTTGAATGAATGATTTAATGACTTATGCAGTGATTTGCTGAAACCTACTGGCGATTTTAGGTTTATATTTAAGGTAAATTTTCCCTTTTTTCCCAAAAACATTTCAAATATCAGTATTCAGGGTTTTTTTGAACATTATTTATGGAATTGTAACTGCAATAAGATGTGTAAATGCCTCTAAATGCCACTTAGGTTGCAGATTCTGTGCCACCTTTGCATTGCAAACACAAATATTGTTAATACTGATTTAATCTGATTGATAACAGCCCTAGTGTCTTACTTTTTGAATTTATTCATCAAATTTAAGAATCTGACACAAAAGTATTTAACTACATCAGATATGAATATAAAAGACATATAAAAGTCATTCGGGTGCAAAAGATCCATCTTTTCATACTGAGGACAATTAAGGGATTCTTATGCCACTATTACAGATGATTCAAATGCTCACTGATGCTTCAGAAGGAAACATGATGCAGTAGGAGTCAGGGGTTGAAAACTTTTGAACAAAATGAAAATTCTTATTTTGCCCAAATATCATATTTTTTATTTAGTACTGCCCTTTGGTAAGATACTTACACGTTTCCCAGAAGACAAAATAAGTTAAATTTACCCTGATCTTCAAATTCAAAAAGTTTTCACCCCCCAGCTTTTAATGCATCTTGTTTCCTTCTGAAGCATCTCATTTAATTAGGTTAGAACAAATTGGCCTTAAAAAGGTAAAAATCCATTTAAATTTGTTAGAAAAGCAAACTTCTGTTACTCCTGCAAACTAACCATTGTGCGAGTATATAGGACTTCAGAAGCTTTGGTATTTTTTTAGTGTTCTTTGAATAGAAAGTTCAAAGAACAGCATTAATTTGAAATAGAAATTTAATACATCTTTTCTGGGGAAAAAAAAAAAAATCTCACCAAAAATCTTGTGAAAGCTTAAACTTAGTGCATTTTTCAGTGTTTGGATCATGTTAGTAAATTGTCATTTAGCAGTTATTACTGTGCCAGTTCTTCTGTGGAAACCTGAGGTTAACACACTTTTCTAAACAACAAGATAAGTGTTTCCACATTGAAAGTGAAAATATGGTCACTTTCACAACACATCACTTTCACAACACAACATATCTCAGTCAATCAGAACATATTTTTGAAGCAAGACTACCTAGCATGATGTTGCAGAAAAGTGTAAGAGAGTACATTCCACCAGAATTGAAAGGTTAACCCCTTCTTTTTGTCTATTTCACCTTAACTAGAAGACGGTCATATGGCATTCCTCCCTGTTCCCATCTCAGAACCTAGGAGCTGCTGTGATGGAGTGAGGGGAGGGGGCCTTCTGCTGTGATTGAGGATGTGCAGCTGGCGTCTTCGTCCTTGCCCGAGTAAAAATCCATCAGAGTATTAACCTTGTGAAATAAATCAGGAGATGCAGGCAGACAGGATGAATAGCACTGTCTGAATATAGGCTGTCATGTGAATAGCGAAATGAACAATGTCCGCGCCGCCGAGGGGCCGTCTGAATGCTGTTGCTGCACTATTGTGTCACACACAATGGACAAAGCTACATCAGGGCTTCATTGCGATTTCAGCTATTTTGACATTTTGACTGCTTTTTTCTCTTTTACGATCTGGATCACCTTTAAAAGCCAGAGCGGTACAATGTGGGGAGGCTCATTCACGATTAGGCACGCACTCCAATAGTGTTAGAGAGTGAAATCAGAGAAAGAAAGTGGAAGCGATAGAGAGGGAGGGTTGGAAAGGGTGCAAACTTGATTGATCTGGATCCTTTTGACCTATTTCAGTAGTGGTTAATGGGGCAGCTTTAAACCAGAAAGTAAAGGAAAACACCTGTTCTTCTTTCAATACGCACTTTGCTCTCTGCCAGGTGCAGCGAAAGAGGTTTTAGAAAAGAATTTGGATTGGAGGCACCTGGTTAGGGAAAGAGCAGCACCTCTCCTTGCTGAAATGCAGAGTGATATGATAGACACTTGTACCGCTTAAATTAGGATCCGTTTCAAATCTTCACACCTTAAATACTGAGAGGGGGGAAAAAATGGAAAATCCATCAAATGGAAAACCAAAAAGACAGTTCTGTGCAAGCTGAAGGGATAGTTTAAGCAGAACTGCAAAAGAAGCTTTGAAGAATGTTCACTTCCAAAACAAAACTTTACAGATAATTTACTCACCCCCTTGTCATCCAAAATCTTCATGCCTCTCTTTCTTTAGTTTTAAAGAAATTGTTTTTTGAGGAAACATTTCAGGATTTTGCAGCTTCAAAGGGCTCTAAACGAGGAAGAAGGGTCTTATCTAGCGAAACAATCTAAAAAAAAAATGGACAGTTTCTATACTTTTTAACCTCAAATGCTCATCTTGTCTCGCTCTGCGTGAACTCTGTGTATTCTGGTTTAAAACAGTTAGGATATGTTGCAAAACTCCCATCTCATTTTCTTCTCCAGCTTCAAAATTGCCCTACATCGCTGCAGTTAAATTCACAAAAATGTTTTCAAGCTCATTTGAGGTGGTTTTTGACTTGTGCAAAAAAGGGTTAATGCGAATAATGGGAGATGGAAACGCATTTGCCGAATAAATTCCTCCATGCGCATTTGAAAAAAATCGGACGGCATAACCTGACTAAACAGCGGACCGATCTCATCGCACGGCATCTGAAATGTTAAGGTCATTCTGAAATGCCTGAGCAAAGTCAGCCATCAAAGTATTTCTGTATAATTGCCTCCCAGAACTGTCTTACACGACTGCATTTCCAAACAGCAGGCATCCACCTCTGAAAGCAATGACCGCACTTATTTCGTCTGCTCACTCTGAGGTGCAAGTAATTTATTATATATGAAAATTATGATAACTCAGTGGCTTCTCCTACTTTTCTTAGTGATATTTAGTGCTAGTTTATCAGGAAGTGATGATTTTGTTCTCTTTGACTCGTTGGATGGAAACAGTGCTTATTCACAAATGTTTTATGCGATATTCCATTTTTGAATATTATGATGCCTTTAAGATCAGTATCTTTTAGCCTGCTTTTTCTCTTTTGCCTGCCATACTTCCCACCTCTCATTTTCCCATGTGTTGATTGCTCAAATGTAGCAGATCCTTGGAAGCAGCACCACCTGTGGTCTCCAATAACACATCTCTCCTTCCCCCGTCCTCATGTCTCTCCCTCTACCCGCATCCACGCCTCTCCACCGTGAAGCTCTAAATGGCCTTTGCAATCAAGATTTTAATTAGTATGGGGAATAGAAGGCAGATGAGACAAGAAACAAGCTCAATCGGCAGCCCTGCGGGGTCTGTAATGGAGGTGGTTGAGGAGGCCCTGGGTGGTGATAGTTCAAATTCTTAGAGCCTCTCGTTCCTGCTCATGAACAAGCCTAACTGACAGCACTGTCTGTCCGCTGTGAGTACTTAATCTTTGTTTCCTGCGCTCACCATGCTGCGCAGACAGGGGCACTGGGTGCCGTTGGAGCGGTTTGCTATGAATTTTTTTGAAATGTCATATACTGTAACGTCTTTTGGATCCGAATCTCTGTAAATCCCAAAGAACATAAAAACAGATAAAACTGTTCAAACAGAGTTAAAACTGTTCAAAGGTTTGGGGTCAGTGCATTTTTTCCATTTTATACTTCAGCAAAGATACATAAAATTGTTTGAAACATTTATACTATTACATTGTTACTACATATATATGTGTACCGACTCGCACATATGATACGTTCCGTGCTGCCATGTCTCTGGACCAGAGCAGAAGGCTGTATGCACGCGGTGGCGGTTCGTGTGACACAACGCAAAACCAGACTTCATTCGTCTCAACGGAATGCATATTTACACTGTCTGAATAATTCCCTATCTCCAATATAGTGCACTAGAAGCTATTCACCATACAGAAAATACTAATTGTGAACAAGTGACCGATTTCAGCCACAGCTTCAGCGTCTACTTATAGTGTAGGTGGCGGAACGCTTTGTATTCTAGAGGGCATTTGATTGGACAAAGTTTGATGAGAAGCTGAAATGCAGGGTGATGTCATCAAAATCATTAAACCATAAGTTCTGAATGCTTATATCTTGTAAATGTGAATTTTGTCGTTGTTTTGGAACACACTAGCTTATAGATAACCTTAAGAACTGAATTTTTCTATAACGTATCCGTTTAAATTATATTATCCCTTAAAGTTTTGCATAATTAAGGGTGTGGCCACTTGAGTGACAGGTGGATTACTGTTCTGCCCTACAAGGCAAAAGACCTTAACTCATTGAAATGTGAAACTGAGAAAAATGGCTTTAAAGATTTTTATTTTTCCAGAAAAAATAATTATAGGTAGCACGCTGGAAATCTGGCAATTAGATATTTTAATGAAAATGATCTCAAACTTGATTTTTACAGCTATTTTGAAGTTATTGTACTCTACCTTTGCAAAAAGTGAGATGTCACGCCAAGGCAAAAGGCAGCAACTACCACATTATATACAATATTTGGGTGCTGATCACCATTTACAGAATTATTATAGTAACATCTGTATAAAATCTAGTGATTATTGCATAGGCTATAATGTGATTCATTTTTTTTTCTGACCGTAACAACCAGACAAAAAATTAAACGTGAGTGTATACCGTTTTGCAGCCAGTTTATTTGCAATGTTCATCATCATTAAAGGATGCAAGACATACTTAGCATACTTACTTGTGAATTAAACATCTCCGATGATGTTCATTGCCATGGATTATATTGAGTTACAAGAAAAGGTAGGAAAGGGATTTAATTGTGAACTGTTACTGATTTTATGTGTAATATGCTACGCTGACAGGGTATTTGAGTCCTCACACATGCAGAAGTGAGCAGCCCCAGATTGACAGCTGGCACTAAGTGAATAATCTGCATTATAAAAAGAAAAAAAGCTTTAAAGATTATTTACGATCAGAGTTGGGGAAAGTTACTTTTAAAAGTAATGCATTACAATATCGCATTACCATCTAAAATGTAACTAATTACATAGTTACTTTTTATGGAAAGTAATGCATTACATTACTTTTGTGTTACTTTTTATATCTGGGCAGGGCTTGCTTGTTTGTTTTTAATATAAAAAGTTAGATTTTTAGCAAATGTAAAAGCACTGTCATACCAAAAAGTGAAATAAATAAGCCTAAGGCTGAAGGAAAAGGAAATTCACGTCTGTACAGTAGAACTGTAGGAGAAGGAAGTTCAACACTCTTCAACGAGAAAAATGAAGCACAAATGTTAGTTAATCAAAGTAAGTTTTGCTTATTAGTATGGTTGAATTGGATCAACAAAGGTAAAGATATTGGTTAATTAAATGCAATAATACAAAATCAGTTGGTTAATGGGATTAAATACATAAAGGAAACAAAAAGTAACTCAGATATTTTCTTGTAAATGAAAAAGTAATGTTACGTTACTAGTTAATTGAAAAAGGTAATCTGATTATGTAACTTGTGTTACTTGTAATGCGTTACCCCCAGCACTGTTTCGATTAGTTATTGTTGCCAAATTATCTAGTCGTTGCTTGCTTACAGTGCTATGTTATATGGAGCAGTTTGTTATATCGTGATCTAATTCTGGTCTAATTAAGTGCCCACAGAAGTATGAAAGCACACAAGTTAGACCATAATTTAAATGCGGCTGGCTTTAATGGACAGTAAAACAAAGGCGGAATACTGTATAACTCCGGGGCGGTGATATAGATCAAACAAATGCAGAGCACCGTAACTCAATTTGAGTGTTCCAAAACAAAGTCATAGAGCGGTAACTGATGTTATACTGTGTTCTGCCTTGGTTTTTTCACTTGGGCTTTTCTCACGGTAGCACTGCTGTCACTAATGTTAAGCTAGGTGGTTTCAGAAACCAGGTACCTCAGCTTCACCCATGACCCACCTTTTTGCCCATTTTCGAATATCCGAGAGTGACACGTTGCAAAGGTGGCGGTGGTTGGCTCCGCCCACTTTAGGCTTCAAAAATGCTCTTCAGAAACCTACGATAGTGACCAAACTAAAAAAACAACAAAAAAAAAACTGTGTTTTTATAAGCTGTCGACCCAAAAAAAAACAAGCTTTTAAGGGCACAAATAGTTGTGAATGTCAGGGTATTTAACATTTGACAAAGACCAATAAAACTGACAAAGACTAATAAAAGACCAATAAAATTTAGTTTCTTAATATATCTCCTCCTCTAAGGTTTACATAGGGTGGTGAAATAGTCCTTTGACCTGGTTAAAAATAATGATTGTTTCCTGTCGTGATTAAGTTTTCCTCCAGTGGGCGTAGTTTTCCGAGTAATATAACACGTTGCGCTCTACTTTTGTGTTCTTTTAGACATTGTTCTGTTTTCTGTTATAAGTCAGAAATGACAAGGAGGCAGCTTCCCGCAATACAAAGTCAATACCTTGGATTGTTTTCCCCCCTGTGGGGATGGTTTTCAGATTATGATGCGTGTCACTCTGTCTCTATATATGGTTCTTTATTCTCGCCTTTTTGTAACTGTCAAAGCAACCTCAACTACACAGACTGTCAACACGCTCTCAACAGGTAAATGATTTCTTTATCTTAGCACGTCTACATTTTAATTTCAAATTTTTATCTGGTTACCTATCAATCATGCCTTTTTAGTTGACAACATGTAATCTGGTACCGTTTAGAACTGTTTTTCTTAACAGTGTATGTATATGTGAACAAGCAAACAAACCAGTAAATTAAACAACAACATTGTGGGTACGGTTTTGGCCTGGAGCTTATTTTCAGTGTAATTCATCATCTTCGGATGGCATGGCACCCACTCAGGAGGTGTTGATTGAAGTTGGTACTTTCACTGTGGTAGAGGTTGGTTGGCTAAAGCCTTCACTGGGCTGTGACCGATAGCGCTAGCAGAGGCTAATGCCCGCTGAATGCCAGTGCACTCTGTATGTAATGCAAATGGCCTGACATTTAACTGCTGTGGGCAGGGTGTAATTAAAGATGTGGCCTTTAACAGCGCCTGTCCTCCCCTACTGATGAGAGAGAGAAAGAGAGAACAGGCTATAGCCCTCACTTACAGTGGAAACAGGCTGAGGCATTTCTCAGTGTCTTTGAACAGTTTAAGAAAACGAAAATGGTTAAAATTACCGATTGGTCATTTTAGTGTTTAAGTCCTTTACAATGCTTGAACGTACCTAAGTATTTAAAGAAGAACTCCACTTCCAGAACAACAATTCACAAATAATTTACTCACCCCCTATGTCATCCAAGATGTTCATGTCTTTCAGTCGTGAAGAAATTATGGTTTTTGAAGAGCACATTTCAGGATTTTTCTCCATATAATGGACTTGATTGGTGCCCCGATTTTGAACTTCCAAAATGAAGTTTAATTGCAGCTTCAAAGGGCTCTAAACGATCCCAGCCAAGGAAGAAGGGTCTTATCTAGTGAAACGATCGGTCATTTTTTTTGGAAAATAAAAATTTGTATACTTTTTAAGCACGAAAGCTTGTGTAGCACAGGCTCTGGGATGCATGTTCATGACACTATGTACTATTGAATCATGTCAAAAGGTCACGTGGAACTACAGACCCAGTGTTTACAAAGCAAATGTGCAAAGACTAAGAAAGTGCAAGTAAGTCAAACACTGTTTACAAACAAAAAGGTACAACGATGTCGAACGATTCTGAAGTTGTAGGAGAAAATAAGATGGAGTTTTTCGCCATTCTTTACCTTTTTGAGCCGGAGTACACAGACGATGAACTTACTCGGACTCTGACCCGGACTCGGACCTTTGAGTCTTGTGACTGAACGAATCACTCCCCGAGAAGACTCGTTCTTCCCGAGTCACATTATAGTCTGGGATCATCCCAGAGCCTGTTACAGAGCCCTTTTTATTTTTCGAAAAAAAATGATTGTTTCGCTAGATGAAACCCTTCTTCCTTGTCATTTAAACTACATTTTGGAAGTTCAAAATCAGGGCACCAATGAAGTCCATTATATGGAGATGTTTTCCTCAAAAACCATATTTTCTTTACGACTGAAGACAGAAAGACATGAACATCTTGGATGACAAGTGGGTGAGTAAATTATTCGTAAATTGTTGTTCTGGAAGTGGACTTCTCCTTTAAGCCTGTATAGTTTAAAATAGCCAAACTTGAATGCATGACCGAAGGCCCATCCCAGTGTTTTTTCATGCAGATTTTGAGAGTAAATTCTGAAAGATCTCATGGAAATCAGTCAGTTTTCTATATAATGTTTCCATGGTGATAAGTGTTGTACATTAATTTATATGAAATTAAATCTATATACGGCTATATCTATTCTGTCTTTTGCACTTTAGTTCTGCTGCACTTTCTACTTTTTTTTTAAATTATAGATTAATATGCAATGAAAGGAGTTAAGAATAACTTTGCATCATTATAGTGGATCTGATTGGATGTAATAATGTAACCTGCTGAATGTAATTTCTTTTATCATCAGCCTGCGTTCTCCCATTTACCCGGATACTGAACTTCCTAACGTATTCGCAAGACATTATGAAACAGATGGATAGGTATAATAAAGAAACGCAAAATATAACTGAAATATTCGTCAGATTTTGCCTTTAAAATGAACCAAGTTGGGATCCTCAGAGAGGGAGAGGACAACTCAGGCCAAGGAGAATATACTGCTCTCGTTATAAAGGTGACATAACATGGCTGTCCCTCTGTGTCTGTGCACCACTACCAGCCATATATCACACAAGTGAAGATGTACGAAGAGCCGAGCGAACAAATCAAGGGCAGAGACACAAGGGAAATCTACTGCCGCGGAGTCACAGGCCAGGTTAAAGCCCTGCTCATCTATACGCTGTTTCTCCATCGTCAGTGACCGTGTCGAGGGCTCAGGGAAAAGAGCCGAGCAGATTCTCAGATAGCGTCCGTGCCGAGGGATGCCGAGCCCACAAGAGGGCAGCTTAACCTTGAATCCCCTTACATGATGCTCCGTTTAGACTCTCCAGATAAGTAGCCAAGAAAAATTGCCTCTGCCAAGCGCTATCTGCACTGTTTTACTGGATCTGAAGTATATCTTGTGTTTAAAGTTGCACAAAACTGTATCTTATTGGATAGCATTGTGGCTAAATATAATGTATTTAATAAATATAAAGTATAAATATAAAGTTCGGAAACCAATCGTTCTTTTTAGGATAATCTTTGCCAGTATAAATGTTGGTTGATTAGATGTAAACTAACTAAATGTTTTTGAAAATCTAAAAGCAAAAAAATAGTAATACTTTAAAGCATTAAAAAAAAATTATATACACATACACTACCAGTCAAAAGTTTTTGAACTGTAAGATTTTTAATGTTTTTTTTTTTTTTTTTTTTTTTTAAAGAAGTCTCTTTTGCTCACCAAGCCTGCATTTATTTGATTCAAAGTACAACAAAAACAGTACAATTTTTAAATATTTTTACTATTTAAAAGATCTGTTTTCTGTTTGACTACATTTTAAAATGTAATTTATTCCTGTGATCAAAGCTACATTTTCAGCATTATTACTCCAGTCTTTAGTGTCACATGATTCTGATATGCTGATTTTTTTTTTTTTTTTTTTTTTTTTTATGATTATCAATTTTTAAAACAGTTGAGTACATTTTTCAGGGTTCTTTAAGTAGAAAGATCCAAAGATCAGCATTTATTTGAAATAGAAAGCTTTTGTAACACTATACACTGTACTATTCAAAAGCTTGGAGTCAGTATCATTTTTTTGGGAAAGAAATTATAGAAATTAATACTTTTATTAAGCAAGGATGCTTTGAAGTGATCAAAAATGATGATAAAGACTTTTATAATATTACACAAGATTTCTATTACAGATAAATGCTGTTTTTCTGAACTTTCTATTCATTAAAGAAACCTGAAATAATTCTACTCAACTGTTTTCAACATAATAATAATAATAATATGGTTTTTTGAGCAGTAAATCAGAGTATTAGAATGATCTGAAGGATCATGTGACTGGAGTAATGATGCTAAAAATTAAGCTTTGAAATCACAGAAAGAAATTACATTTTAAAATATACACAAATAGAAAACATTTCCTTTATATAATAAGAATATTTAAAAATTGTACTGTTTTTGCTGTACTTTGGATCAAATAAATGCAGGCTTGGTGAGCAGAAGAGACTTTAAAAATTTTTTACAAATCTTACTGTTCAAAAACTTTTGACTGGTAGTGTATTTATTTTAGTTCAATAGAATAGCATTTATTTGAAATAGTAATATTTTATAACATTATATATTTTCTGTCAATTAATTAATCTTTGCTGAATACAAGTATTAATTTCTAAATAAAACTTGAACAGTAGTCTATATTGAAATTAAGATCATGCTCACGAGCTAGACTGTACAACTATTTGAAAATCTGGAATCTGAGTGTGCACAAAAAAAGAGAAAAAAAAAATCAAAATACTGAGAAAATCACCTTGAAAGTTGTCCAAATGAAGTTCTTAGCAATGCATATTACTAATCAGAAATGAAGGTTAAATGTATTCACATTAGGAAGTTCATGAAATATGATCTTTACTTAATAATATCCTAATGTTTTTTGGCCTAAAAGAAAAACGATTTTTTTGACCCATGCAATGTATTGTTGGCTATTGCTACAAAATACCCGATCTACTTACAACTGTTTTTGTGGTCCAGGGTCACATATATACAAGTTGTTTTTTGCATCCTCTTTGATGTTTGTAAGCATCAGTTCCCATTTATTATGTCTAACGGAGCAATTAGGACATTCAAGTAGCAAAGGGTCGTACAATATGCATAGAGTTTATGTTTGCATGCTTGCTTTGTTTTAGCAGCCTTCTCTTACTCTCTTCCCCTCTCTTTTGCTCTGTTTATATGGTTAAATGACTTTTGTACAGTTTCAGTGGCTTGGTTGACCTTATCAAGATGCAATAATAAGCTGAGTTTATTACTAAGTTTATGTGTGTGTGTCAGTGTGTGGAGAGTATTGAACTTGTGCTCAGTCTGTTGTAGCTAACACATTAGGACAGCTCCTCAGCAAACAAAGGGCACATTATTTTCTCTGGGTTTGACCCAGACGGAGGTTATTAGAGCCCATGGACTCTGTTATCATACTTCTAAAATCTCTGGCTATGCTGCACACTCAGTGTATTGTGTAGGTTTGGCCTCTGCTTAGGGATTGTATGGTTTTGACACTTAAAGACAAGCATTATTTGTTGCAATTAAATTTAATATATGTAATTAACTTATTTCTTTTAGATTTGTGCTACCGAGAAAGTTACTTTTAGAATTTCTATGGAGATTTATATGTAAAAAACCTTTTTTAACCTTGTATTATGATCTTTCACAACTTTGGATTGCACCATATATTGCACCAATTTTGATTATATGGAAAATATCTTTATCTTATGCCATGTCATGGTTTTTGGAGTTAAATGTGGGGATTAAAACATTTAAAATATGTCATTATATTATGCTATGTTCTTGGAACCATCTGTTCACATTTGGTATTTCAACTGCAAATGTTGTTAAAACATAAACAAAGTTGTCGGTTAGCCATTAAATGTACACTCCTTTGGAACTCATTCGCTAAATGACTTGATTTGTGAAATTAAAAAGGCGGAGAGAGTGCCAATCTGAGATCCGTCTAAATGTAATGCTGTCATTAGATCATAGTGGTCCCAGAATACATGCAGTTAAGCATGAACGCATCCCTCCGCTGCATCAGGCTTTTGCGATAATAAATTACGGTGACGGCTCACACTCACTTCTGTGAATCGATAGTGTCCCTGTTCACCTGACAGCTTAATCGTGTGTACCGCCTGACCAAACAAAATTAGGCTCACCCTATTTCTCTTTCATCCTGACCTTGCTTGTGCTCTGTAAAATGCTCTCTCCCCCAAGTCCTTCATGTCGTGTCCACGTATTGCTTTCTTCCCTAGCTTATCGCTTTCCTTTCATCCCCTTCTTTTTTTCCTCTGTCATCAGTGCTCTTATTTAAAGTGTGAGTCTGATGTCATGCATAATAAGTAACTCTGTCTCTCATATTGACAGAGCTGTCAATCCAGAGCAGCAGTTGTTAAAACAGGTAGAGAATGAATTTACTACCTCCTGCTACAGAATAGATGTGAGTGCCAGCAGTCACAAATGTGCTTTGAGCCAGACAGGCACTGCTAAAGCTCTATTGTCTGTCGGCCCATAACTTCCTGAAGACATAAACTACCCTAGACTGTAAAATCAATTCAGTCACTGCTGCTCGTAAAAAGCAGCAGCGTTCTACTCTTCTCTCTCACATACACACACACTCACAAACACACACCTGCTGTGTGAAAATGCGCAATCCAATCACTCTCCTCTGTGTTCACAGTGTGCAGTTAAGTAATTACCGCTTATTTTGGCTTTTGTTGGCACCGAATGAATTTTACACTTGAGGAGCCTTTAATATGTTTGCGTTTCTGTTTAATGGGTGAATCTACCTTAGCTGGGCTGCAAACACTGACCTGTAAAATCTTCTGTGTTGTGTTTCGCCATGTTGAAGAAAAGAGAGAGGAAAATGTTACTTGTGTTATTTGTGTTTTTATTAGGGCTGTCAATTGATTTTAAGAGTTTAACAGCTTAGTTCATTTTGGTAATCAAAATATTACTAAATTACACAAACTGCATCCAAGGTGGGTGGATGGGTGGATGGATGGATGGATAGAAATGGATAGGTAAATAGATATGCATAGGGATGGATAGATACAGATGGGTAGAAGGATATACACAGATGGAGATTAGATAGATTAAACAATAGATTATTTTATTTAAAAAAAAAAAACTTAAATGATTTCATTGCATAAGTATTCATACCTTATCTGGGACACTTGAAATTTATCTCAGGAGCATTCATATCGCTTGTAGATGTTACTATACTTCGAGTGAAGTTAACCTGCGGCAAATTCAATTGAATGGGTATGATTTGGAAAGGCACACGCGTCTTAATGAAAGGTCTAACAGCTTGAAATCCATATTGGAGCAAAAACCAAGCCCTGAGGTTGCCTGTAGAGCTCAGACACAGGGTTTCATCAAGCCACACATCTGGAGAAGAGTTCAGAAAAAAATTCTGCTGCATTGAAGGATCACAGTAGTAATTGTTTCCGTTACCCTTAATGGTAGAAGTTTGAAACAACCAGGACTTTTTCTAGAGCTGGTCTCCTGGCCAAACAGCAATTATTGGAGAAGGGCTTTGGTTAGAGTGGTGATCAAGAACCTGATGGTCACTGTAGTTGAGCCTCATGATCATATGTGGAGATGGAAGAAACCTACAGAAAGACAAACATCACTGGCGGTGTGGCCAAACTTAATCCTCTCCTCAGTGAAGACACATGAAAACACATTTGGAATTTGTAAAAAAACACCTAAAGAACTCCTAGATTCTCTGGTCTGATGAACCTCAATTCCAAGCATCATGTTGGAAGGAAACCAGGCACTGCTGATCACCTCCACAGTACCATCCCAACAGTAAAGTGTAGTGGTAGCAGCCTCATACTGTGGGGCTGTTTTTCACCAGATAGCCTTAATGAAAACCCACTCCAGAGCATTCAGAACCTCAGACTGGGCAAAAGGTTCACATTCCAACAGGATAATGACCCTAAGCACACAGCAAGAGTGGCCCAGTCCATGCCTTGGCTTGAACCCAATGAAATATTTCTGGAGAAACCTGAAAATGTACGTCTGCCCCCATCCAACCTGACAGAGTTTGAGAGGTTAAGAGGTGAGGAGAAGAATGGTAGATAATTGCCAAATGCTGATGTGCAAATCTTGTCCCATCACACCCAAAAAAAACTTGAGGATGTAAAGATGCTACAGCTACTGAGCTAAGGGTATGAATACTTATGCAATGTACTAATTTCATTTTTTTATTTTTAATAAGTTTATGAAGTTGTGATGATTCTGTTTTGTGCTTTGTCATTATGGAGTATGGAGCGTAGATTGATGTGGGGGAAAAAAGTAATTTAAAACAGTCTAACATAAGGTTGCAACATAAAACGTGACAAAAAAAATGAAGGGTATAAAAACTTTCGCAAGGCACTGCAGATGGATAGGTAGATGGATAATCCCTAGGTAGATGTGGATGGACGGGCGGATAGATATAGATAGGTAGTTGAATTTGGATATAGATGGGTAGATGGGAAATGGATATACATAGATGGGTGAATAGATATAGATAGGTAGATGGATAATCATCAGATTGAGATGGATGGATGGATAGATAGATATACATAGATGGATAGATGAACGGATGAATAAATGGATGGATACAGATAGGTAAATGGATTTACATAGATTGGTATATATAGATATAGATAGAGCAGTATATGGGTAACCATCAGGTAGATATGGATAGACGGATAGATATATATAGATAGATGGATATACATAGGTAGCTATAGATAGGTAGATGATATACATGGATGTATAGATGAATGGATGAATTGATGGATGGCTATGGATATACATAGATGGCGTATAGATAGGTAGATGGATAGACATCAGGTTGTTAATGATGAATGGATGGATAGACATAGGTAGATATTTATACATCCGTGTATATTCATAGATAGATAGATGCCATCTGCCTATCGATCTATATCTATGCATCCATCTATGTGTATGCATGTAGATGGATATACATCAGGTAGACGTGGATGGATGGATAGATAAGTAAACTGATATATATGTAGATGGGTATAAATCAGGTAGAGATGGATAGGTGGATGAATGGATGAACTGATAACTAGATATAGATAAATGGATACGAGTTTAAAAAGATTGGTTTAGTGATGTAGATGGATAATCATTACGTAGAGATGGATGGATGGATATAGGTAAGTAGATGGATATACATAGATGTCTAAATATAGATATATAGTTCGACAGATGATGGATGATCCATGGATGGATGTATAGATAGATGGATAGATAGGTAGATGGCATCTCAATGAAATCAATCTATATTTATATGTTCATTTATGTATATCCATATACTAGATGGATTTACATCAGGTAGACATGGATGGATAGATGGATGGATATGCAGATAGATAGGAAGATGGTTATACATGGATGTATAGATTTTTGATGGATAGGTAAGTGGATACAGATGGACAGATAGATGTATTCATTTCCATATCATTAACTTAAGTTTGGATTTTTTTTAAATTAGTGTTTGTTTTTTTTTTAAAGTAATTAACAAATAATATTTTTAACTGCTAAAATAAACTCTGTGTGATAAAATGTCAGCTCTGCTGTTTATGTATGTCTTTTCCCACTGTGTAAAACCATTTCGGGTCCGCTAATGTGAGATGTGTTGGATTAGCCAGCGTTATTATCTCTCCTGGAGCATCCTCCAAGTGAACTGAAGAGCGGAGCGGCTGTAAAAGCCGATAAAACGTGTTTGTATTACCTGCCCCATGTGGCCTGCTTCCTCTCTATGTAACATCTGCTTCTGTTACATTTGCTCCATTTGTTCTGGGCCAATTAATTCCTCTCTAATTCTATAAATACAACAACGAGTTCAATTAGCTCTGCCTGTAAGCCCACTGCTGTGAAACTGATTTCCACAGGTATCGAGACACTCCATCGTAATGATATTCAACACCCTGTTGAGAGTTTATGAGTGTGTTTGTATGTATACTTGCAGAGAATGAGAGGTCGAAAAACATGAAAAGGAAAAAAAAAAAATCCCGACCATTTAAAAGCAAATGAAGTGAGACTCTTAAATTGAAATATGGCCTCTGTGGAAATTAACATGTTCAAGAGCGCTGAGTGTTTATCCGATTTAGCAGGGGTTTTACGGCACAGCTGTTTGTTTGAAAGAGTTTATCTTGATTTTAATCCCCCTCGTCCCAGGCTGATGATTATTTTCATTTTGTCGTAGACATTCATCATCATTTTGGAAGTGGGCGCAAAGCATCAATTGTCTGCTAATTATGCGGCTTCTCCTCATTTCAGAAGTGTGTGTGAAGATAACTTTGTTATTAAATGCCTTCTCTCTTGTGTGCCGCTCATTTACAAGAGCTCTGTGGAAGACATGCCTTTTCAGCAGTTTGAATTTTCAGCTCATTATAAGAAGCGTCGTTATGAATTCTCAAGAATTTTTAAGCGCTCTTATTCACTTTAACAATGATTAGTGATCGTTACAGAAGCAACAGCAGGGGAATTGATGCGACTTGCAGGGAAAGATTTCTTTAAACAGTTAAACCTCATGTTCAAAGAAAAAAATGTGTATGTGTATATATATTTTTTAAATTAAGCACATTTACCATAATGCAAAATCTCATTCCCATTACTTAAATGCCAAAAAATGTACAATGAGAATAACCAGTTGCTTTAACATTCTAGCTGCCTTTGTGTTTTCCAAATCGTATGACTACCTTTGATCTCAGCTCTCATGGTTTTAGCACTATTTAAAGAATTGCAAGATGTGTTCAATGGCCCACAAAGACTTATCTTATCGTAACACCCTCAGGTTCATCCTGAGAGTTTTGGATGATGATCAACATAAAATGGCAGTTTCTTCTCAATATTCCACCACAGAGTTTTCTGTAAATAGTTTGGCAATGTTGAGATGTGAGGAGACGGCACATATTGCTGCCACCTTGATCCGGCATAATGGGCAGAGTGCTGAGGTTTACTGTCATATATCCAGTGTTTCGTGATAGATCCAAGCTGTTTTCAGTTTTAGCTTCAGTGTTTGAAAAGCTGCCCCATCTTTGATCTGTTCTGTGTGGGTGGACAAGAGGGTTTACGCACCGCAACAGCGGCCAGCCACGAGTTCTAATTTTTTTAATGGCAGAATTGTTGCCTGTGCCCAAAACCCACTGTGATATTCCTGTACTTCAGGACAAGAATATAAAAGGCAATGGTGCCAGTTTCTTTTTGGTAGGCTTTTTAGTATGACTTCCTTTTGGAAGTTTGTATTCATCATGGATTAAAAAAGATAATTATGACATTTTACTGATTTGCAACACAACTGCGAGTTTAAATCACACAATTCTCTCACAATTGTTTATCTCACAATTCAAACCTTTTTTCTCAGAATTGCATGATACAAACTTTTTTTCTCAGACTTTTTAGATAAACTCGCAATTTTGAGGAATAAACATTTACAAGAAAAGTCAGAAATGCAAATTTTTATCCTGCAATTCGGACTTTATTTCTCACAATTGTGAGTTTATATTTAACAATTCTGAGAAAAAAGTCACAATTGCATTATATAAACTCACAATTATGAGAAATAAAGTCAGAATTGTGAGAAACTCTCACAATTCTGATTTGGCTCAGAATTGTGATGTTATGTCTCTCAATTCTCACTTTACAAGTGCCAATTACAAGCTTATATCATGCAATTCTGACTTTATAAGAAGATTTTATAGCTCACAATTGCGAGTTTATATCTAACAATTCTGAGAAAAAAAATTGTTGGATATAAACTCGCACTTGCGAAAGTCAGTTGTGAGTTTCTCACAATTCTGACTTTATTTTCACAGTTGTGAGTTTATATCATGTATTGTGACTTTTTTTCTCAGAATTGTTAGATATAAACTGTCAGTTGTGAGAAATACAGTAAAGTCCTCATTGAAAGATAAAACCTGGCTATTCTGACTTTTCTTGCAAATGTTTATTCCTCAGAATTGTGAGTTTATTGCTCACAATTATGAGTTTATGTCTAACAATTTGGAGAAAAAAAAGTCAGAATTACAAGTTTGTATCACGCAATTCTGAGAAAAATTGTTAGATAGAAACTCGCAATTGTGAGAAAATTATTTTCTTTTATTTTTTTATTTATTTCTCACAATTGTGAGTTTATATCATACAATTCTGACTTTTTTCTGAGAATTGTCAGATATAAACTCACAATTGTGAGAAATACAGTAAACAGTTTGTATTACGCAATTCTGAGAGAAAAAAAATCAAATTTGCTAGATATAAACTTGCATTTGCGAGAAAAATGTCAGAATTGCAAATTTCTCACAATTCTGACTTTATTTCTCAGAATTGAGAATTCTCTGAATTGTTAGATATAAACTCACAGTTGTGAGAAATACAGTAAAGTCCGCATTGAAAGATAAAACCTCGCTATTCTGACTTTTCTTGCAAATGTTTTTTCCTCAGAATTGTGAGTTTATAGCTCACAATTGTTTATATCTAACAATTTGGAGAAAAAAATGTCAGAATTACGAGTTTCTCACAGTTGTGAGTTTATATCATGTAATTCTGACTTTTTTTCTCAGAATTGTTAGATATAAACTCACAATTGTGAGAAATAGTCCGAACTGCAGGATAAAAACTTACTATTCTGACTTTTCTCACAAATGTATATTCCTCAGAATTGTGAGTTTATAGCTCACAATTGTGAGTTTATATCTAACAATTTGGAGAAAAAAAATTCAGAATTACAAGTTTGTATCGTGCAATTCTGAGAAAAATAGAAACTCGCAATTGCGAGAAAATGATATTCTTTTTTTTAATTTATTTCTCACAAATGTGAGTTTATATCATACAATTCTGACTTTTTCTCAGAATTGTTAGATATAATCTCACATTTGTGAGAAATACAGTAAACAGTTTGTATTACGCGATTCTGAGAAAAAAAAATCTAATTTGTTAGATATAAACTCGCATTTGCGAGAAATACAGTAAAGTCTGAATTGCAAGATAAAAACTCACAATTCTGACTTTTCTTGCAAATGTTTATTCCTCAGAATATCTATATTAAAAAAAAATCTAACAATTCTGAGAAACAAAGTCAGAATTACAAGTTTGTATCACGCAATTCTTAGAAAAAACTTAAAATGTTAGATATAAATGCGCAATTGCGAGAAAAGTCAGAAATGTGAAATAAAAGATGCACCTTTTATTTTTTATTTAGCAGTGGAAATGGGCTTCCATAGTTTCTTATGCAGAAACATAGAAACTTATTTTTTTGTCCATATGACAGTCAGTGGGGTCTAGTGTTGTTTTGGACCCCAGTGACTTTCATTGTATTAATGTAAAAATATATAACAATAATATAACCAAAAAATAATATAATGTTTTGTGATTAAATCATGATAGAATTTTCATTTTTCAGTTAACTGGTAATTGACCCTTTTCCAAGACCCGGCCCACTTGCTACTCTCTCTCTCTCGTGGTCAGGCCATACATCAGTTCTCACACGGTTAAAAATACGTTGCAGAGCAAAGAGGACACTGACAACTAAATTTAAACAATAAATACCATTTTGTAGCTCTTTAATGTGTTGTGACAGATTGCTGTAGCGCCTCACTTCAAGAGGCATGTGAACCGATCATCATCTTCTTTACTAGTTATAGCACAAAATAAACATGAATGAACATCAGAAGGTATCTTGTTTCAACGCAGAAAGACTCAATACTAACCGCTTTTCAAGTTAAAATCCACCAGTGTTAATCTGCTCTCCTGTCTGGTTTTGGGGGCAAAATGGTGGATTTGGCATTATGATTGGTCACCTGTCAGTCAAGCTCCCGGTAAGGAGATAACCTTTATTATTAGAAGCAACAAAACTAATCTTTTTGTAGAAACAAGCAACATCTTGTTTGACATCTTAAAGCAACCTTAACCAGATTTGCTGATCCTAGCTGGTCTCCCAGCCTGTTGTAGTTAGTCTGTTGGCTGGTTTTAGAGGGGTTTAGAAGTGTTAGTTTATGCCTTAAGCATTTTTCCCCCTACATGGATAGATCTGTTTTTCCTAGAATTTTCCTAGAAAATTATTGCATCTGCCATAATGCAAAAATGTTCTGAGAATCAGTTTAGAATATTGAATGAAATCATGGAAAACTGGACTGCTCATAGTGGCTTGAAAGAGCCAAATCTGATCATTCATTAGCAAACCAGCTAAACCTTGGATCTTACCGTCGTATGATCTTCCTCACAATATGTTAGGCTTGTATGAGGCAATTCCAGTCAAACCAATGACTTTAATTACCATGTTAGCATGCATACGTAAAAACTAGTGGGCTTTTCTCCAAGAAAATCTGACAGACACCTCTAATTTTGCATTCGTTTTATTGCTTTTCCATCTCTGCGCTTTTTGTCAGTGACATTATGACACTGCCATTATTAAAGAAGGCCTGAACCCCATTGTCCCGCCGGAGCTTTGCAAACACTCCACGATGGGTCTCTTCATGCACTTATCCCAAGTCAAGCCCCGGGTTAAACTACCTAATCAAATTCTTGATGTTTTTGGCACCTCACATTGAATTAAAAGACCAAAGACACAGCGGCTGCCTTTACTTCAATTAACCTTTTATCAGCAGAGCCATTCAAAATTCTCCAAGTTTCTGTTAAAATGTCATTTTTATTTTGTAATTTTTTGACGCTCTGTTATTCGACACACGCGCCGACAGATTAAATCAAAACTTAATAAAAGGTTTTATATTCAGCGGACGTAGAAAAGTGAGGGCGTTCTTGCTGTTTTACATGAGAATGAACGCATCCCGCTGAAAGACTTTATGGTGTAAATAAACGTACGCGCTCATCACTGTAATGTCCCGCTGCCAAAAATCCTGAAGGCTTTTGAGTGCTTCATGTTTTATAAAAATGTCCTCTTTATACTCATAGTGATGAATAAAGACATGTTTATAGAATAGGAAGATTGGCCTAGATTAGTCGTCTTTTCTTTTCTCTCTTTATTCTTTCTCGGGCGCCCATAGATTGCTTATGTTTTATGCTTTGTGAACTAGTTTCCCCTTTCAGCGAAAAAGCAAAAGCAATTTGTTTTCATCATCTTGCCTTCACCTGATGATGTTTCTCCATTCAGACGCGCGACGGTTTCCTGCTGCGATGATCCAGCTGGTAAGCTTCCAAAAATTGAAGGGAGGCAAAAATTGGCCCAATTCTGCTTTTATTTAGAGGCTTATGCTGTCTATTATTTAAGGCAGCAGAGAGCCACTTTAGTGTTCAATAGGCACTGATTTTCTGCCAGGTGCCATCAGATTCAATGGGCTCTTTCCCCCTCCAGATAAGAGGAGATCTCCTCTGACTGGGTCTCTGAACTCTGCTGGGTTACTTATCTACGACCTGGACGGTCTGTCTGCAGTGATCAATTTCAGCTCGGCTCCCGCTAACCCTGTTATTGATAAAGAGCCGCCGCTTCTGTGAGATTGGAAAAACTAAAGGAGAAAAGGTCTCATGAGAAATAAGTTGCTTTTGTGTTTTGTACTTGAGCCTTGGTTGAAAAAAAGAAACAATGGTAGTTAGATTTCTTCTTTTTTAGAGGAGCTGCCACAGAGCGTTTATCTCACAAAGAGTTTTATTTCACCAAACATGTTTGGTTTTTAATCTAAAAACGGTCCCATGAGTCAGACTTTCTTTCCCCCCCCCCCTCCGCTTGCAGAATCTCTCATCATTTGCCGCGTGGTGAGCCCGGGCACTACGCAATTGTTTCATAACTTCGGGAATGTGCTATGAATTTAAAGAAGGAACAGATGAAACTGACTGGATCTATAGAAGAACATGAGGCAAAACTCATAAAAACTAATAAAAACCTCTTTTCGCCCGGACTTGGGCCCTTGAATGAGGTCAGAAAAATTGGAAGAAATTGTGGGTTGGCTGGAAGGTGAAAGGGAGAAAGGAACAATCAAACCCCGTTTGTCAAATCTGACTTCCCACTGAAAACCTCATGCATTAAAAACCACAACTTTTATGAGATTAAAATATTTGGTCTCCAAGCTCAGTGTTCATACTGTGATTTCTTCATTTTAAACCGATAGTTCACCCAAAAATGAAAATTCTGACATTAATTCTGAATCTGCCAGACCATTTTAAGAAAATAAAATGTTAATTTTATTGTTAAGAATGATCATACAAAATGGATGTTATTTTTTATTTAGTACTGTTCTGAGTAAGATATTTTACATAAAAGATGTTTACATAGTCCACAAGACAACAAAATAGCTGAAATTATTAAAATAACCCCCTTATACCCTTGGTTCTTAATACTGTGTGTGGTTACCTAGATGATCTACGACTGTTTTTTTGTTTTGTGATGGTTGTTTATGAGTCCCTTGTTTGTTTTGAGCAGTAAAACGAGCACTGTTTTTCATAAAAAATCCTCCAGGTCTCTTCAGTTTTACAGTTTTGCATATTTGAACCCTTTCCAGATGTGACTGTATGATTTTGAGATCCATCTTTTCACACTGAGGACAACTCAAACACAGCTATTAAAAAAGGTTCAAATATTCACTGATGCTCCAGAAGGAAACACGATGCGTTAAGAGCCGGGGGGTGAAAAATTTTGGACAGGATGATGTCCAAAGTTTTCTTATTTTGTTGAAATATCATTTTTTTTCCCATTTAGTACTGCCCTTCAGAAGCAAGAGAAGATACTTACATGTTTCCCGGAAGACAAATTACTGTAAGTACAATTTACCATGATCTTCAAATTCAAAAAGTTTTCACCCCCCAGCTCTTAATGCATCGTGTTTCCTTCTGGAGCATCAGTGAATGTTCGAACCTTTTTTAATAGTTGTGTGTGACAAGTGTTTGAGATTAAAAAGTATTTAAATTGTATTTTTTTTTTTAATGAAAATAACCAATCGTTTCGCTAGATAAGACTCTTCTTCCTCGGCTGGAATCATTTACGATCGCATTTGGGATCGTTTGAAGCCGCATTTAAACTGCCTTTTGGAAGTTCAAAATCGGGGCACCATATCAGTCCATTATATGGAGAAAAATGCTGAAATGATTTCCTCAAAAAACAATTTCTTTAGGACTGAAGAAAGACAGACATGAACATCTTGGATGACAAGGGGGTGAGTACATTATATGTGAATCTTTGTTTTGGAAGTGGACTTCTCTCTTAAGTGTTCTCTTAACCTTCATCCAAATTTGGCAAATTCCATTACATTCTGTGTTATACTGTAAATTACATTTTTCACATCGCAGAAATCATAGGGCCCTACTTGTTTGCAAGCAGAGGAAAGCACACGCGTGTGTCGTGGTACTCTCGTGAACGTGCATCAAAAACTCACACGGAAGAGAATGAATTGTTGAATAAATATGTTGTTTTTGTTTTCTTTGCGCACAAAAAGCATTCTTGTAG